>NW_027518731.1:60000-65000 GCF_043159265.1 Tasmannia lanceolata | reverse complement strand
TAAAGAGCTGTAAAAGGTTTTTTATTGTCCCCAAAAAGCACTTACCTGACAATTAAATGCTAAAAGACAAGAAACATGAGCGTCTTGTATCTTGTATCAAAAGATGTGTGTGCTGAAATCATTTCCCTATATATATATATATATATATATATATATATAACAGGAGGGTGGGGCCATTGTTGGGGGGGGTGTTTGGAAGGCCCCATCATGGATGGGGGGCATTCCAAAAATCAGCTCCATTGGATCACCTTATGGTGTCCATTTTGGGTGTCCAATGGGTGTCCATTTGTGGGGCAAAAAATGGACGATACTGTTTGTCCACAAATCTGTCCATTTTTTGCCTCACAAATGGACACCCTAAGGTGATCCAATGGAGCTGGTTTTTGGTGGACACCCTATACCCACGAAAGGGCCCATCAAATGAATGCTTTGAATCCCACCCAAAATGTGGCCCCACCCTGTTTCTGTGCTCGAGCACAGCTAAGCTTAGCTGCGCTCGAGCACAGCAAATGTATGCTCTCTCTCTCTCTCTCTCTCTCTCTCTCTATATATATATATATATATATATATATATATATATATATATATATATATGGAAATGATTTATACACACATCTTTTGATACAAGACGCTCATGTTTGTTGTCTTTTATATTTAAAGAGCTGTAAAAGGTTTTTTACTGTCCCCAAAAAGCACTTACCTAACAATTAAATGCTAAAAGACAAGAAACATGAGCGTCTTGTATCTTGTATCAAAAGATGTGTGTGCTGAAATCATTTCCATATATATATATATATATATATATATATATATATATATATATATATATATATATATATATATATGTGTGTGTGTGTGTGTGTGTAGAGAGTTCTCTACACACTAGCTTAAAATACAGTGGGGGCCTACATTGTTTGGGTGATCCAAGCCATCCATTTTAAAGGCCCTCACATAGATAGAGTGTCTACAAAAAATCAGATCCATAGGATCATCCCAACCCTACGATTTGTGGAGGTAAAATGGATGTCTTTAAACCTTCACAAATTAGTCCATTTTTTGCCTCCACAGTTTGAATAGTTAGGATGATCCTATGGATCTGATTTTTCGTGGACACCCTATCTATATGAGGGCCTTTAAAATGGATGGCTTGGATCACCCAAACAATGTGGGCCCCCACTGTATTTTAAGCTAGTGTGTAGATAACTTATCTACACATGTGTGTAGGAACCGTTTTCTCTCTCTCTCTCTCTCTCTATATATATATATATATATATATATATATATATATATATGAGAATAGTGTTCCTGTGCAGCTGCTCAGATAGCTTATTTGAGCAGCTGCTTCAAAAACTCATGTGGCCCACATTTTTTTGGGTGATCCAAAGCATTCATTTGGAAGGCCCTTCCATGGATAGGGTGTGTACCAAAAATCAGCCATATAGGTTCATCCTAACCCAATCAAAGTTGGAGGGGAAAATGGACAGACACTGTTTCTGCCCATTTTTTCCTCCACAAATGGCAGGATTAGGATGATCCTAAAGGGCTGATTTTTGGTACACACGCTATCCATGGAAGGGCGTTCCAAATGAATGCTTTGGATCCCCAAAAAATGTGGCCCCACATGAGTTTTTGAAGCAACTGCTCAGATAAGCTATCTAAACAGCTGCGCAGAAACACTTCTCTCTCTCACTCATATATATATATATATATATAGAGAGAGAGAGAGAGAGAGAGAGAGAGAGAGAGAGAGAGAACATTTTCTACACACTTGTGTAGGTAAGTTACCTACACACTACCTTAAAATACAGTGGGGGCCCACATTGTTTGGGTGATCCAAACCATTCATTTGAATGATCCTCACATAGATAGGGTGTCCACAAAAAATCAGATCCATAGGATCATCCTAACCATTGAAACTATGGAGGCAAAAAATGGACTAATTTGTGAAGGTTTATACACGTCCATTTTACCTCCACAAATCGTAGGGTTGGAATGATCCTATGTATCTGATTTTTTGTGGACACCCTATCTATGTGAGGACCATTCAAATGTATTGTTTGGATCACCCAAACAATGTGGGCCCCCACTGTATTTTAAGGTAGTGTGTAGGTAACTTACCTACACAAGTGTGTAGGAAATGTTCTCTCTCATATATATATATATATATATATATATATATATATATATATATATATATATATATATATATGAGGAAAGTGTTTCTACTCGGTCCCCTAGATAAGCTTATTTACTCCTCCCTTTAAAAAAATACAGTGGGCCCACGCTGTGGATGATCCAAAGCATTCATTTGATATGTCTTAACATAGATAGGGTGTGCCCAAAAAATCAGCACCAAAGGGTCATCCTAGCCCTTCGTTTTGTAGTGCCTTGTGGTGCCCAGAATGGACACATATAAACGTCCACGTTTATATGCGTCCATTTTGGACACGGTGTGCCCAACAAAACGAAGGGCTAGGATGACCCTTTGGTGCTGATTTTTTGGGCACACCCTATCTATGTTAAGACCTATCAAATGAATGCTTTGGATCATCCAAACAGCGTGGGCCCACTGTATTTTTTTAAAGGGAGGAGTAGATAAGCTTATCTAGGGGACCGAGTAGAAACACTTTCCTCTATATATATATATATATATAATCACCAGCACAAGAAGAAAACAGCAACAACAACAAGGGCTTTCTCATTTGGTATTAAAGATTGTGTAATAAGAACTTACATAGATTGAGTTCTTATGTCGTCCCATCTTGGTTCCGCCGCTGCTGAACTTGAGAAGGGGGATGAGAGCAAATGGAAGCTCAAATCCCAGTACTATCTGAATATGGGAAGAAAAGGTTTAGGTTATTGGCCGGAAAATTAGTACGGTGTATACAGGAAAATTAATAGGATGATTGGTAGGAAATCATCTAATGTAAAAATCGACTTCAGTGTGGTTTAAGTATGAGAATAAAGAGACCCCCGAGATGATGATTAGTTGGCCGCCACCCGATGGTCCAGCTATGATGACCACAATGAGGCTTGGAACAATGGCGACGCACCGTGTCATAAGGTTCCGCAACCATGGTCTCATCTTCATATTTAAGAAGCCCTGTTTTTTTTATTTTAAGTAAAACATAAAAAAAATCATCAATGAGTAAGATGATAAGTTTTTTTCGTAGTTACACACAAATTGCACCCAAAATTCAATATCCAAACATAACTGTATGAATGAATATCAGCCAATCCTCTCACTTGCATAATAAATTGCCCTGCATAAGTGCCTGTAATGGCGGAGGTCTGTCCAGAAGTTAACAGCGCTATGCCGTACACTATAGAACTCGATTTTCCCAACACATTCTGCCAAGATAAAATGAAATATACCCATCAAAAAAAGATAAAATGAAATAAAATTAATTAAAAAATAATAAAATAAAATTGTCATTCCTTACTATTGTTCATGTTAGAGTATATAAGAGCTTCTATTTTGGGGTTTCTTCCTTCATTAAGTCTTCTAGTTTGCTTTATTTGCAAAACAGTGTCTCCTAGTTTGAAAATTTGCAAATTGTTGTGACCAAAATACCCATGATAGTTCTTTTTACTCGTTGAAAAAGGCCAAATTGTCCTTACACATGAAAAGATAGAAAATACAAAGTGAAAAGACCAAAACACCCTGACAGTCAATGATAAGTTCTGAGTCAAGGTTGTAGGAATATCATTTCGATATGTACTAGCTTTCTTATGCATGGATGTAAAAAATGGGCCCACCCCATCAGAACATGAAGTGTGAAATTATGGGCCCCACCATACACATGGGTTTGGGCCTTTGGCGGGGAGATTGTGGGATGTACCAGTCAAAACATGAGGCAAAATCGTGGGTCCCAACCGATGCATGTGTTATAATGAATTGGCAGGACTCACCCTATCAAAATATATAACCTAGCATCACCGGTATTTTGGCCTTTTACAAGCTAATTTTTATCTTTACGCATATAAGGACATTTTGGTCTTTTGTGAATAAAAATTAAAAAACATCCACCATGGGTATGTTGTTCACAAATTGATGACATGACCTAATTTGCAATTTTCTTTCAAACTAGAAGACTGGTTTCACAGATAAAGCAACGTAGAGGACTTGTTTTGCAAAAACCCATTAATAATACTAAAAGAAAGAGGAAAGTGTTCCTGCGCAGCTGCACAGGGAAGCTCCCTTCGCTTAAGTGGCTTAAAAAGCCGCCCATTGGTTCGTTTAGCGGGTCCACATTTGCGGGTCCACAAAAAGTGACAAATGGGAGGCTTTATAAGCCACTTATGCTCAGGGAGCTCTCTGCGCGGGAACACTTTTCTCTAAAAGAAAAAATACAGTAAAATGGAGAAATTATATGATAGGTGACCATACAAACCTATATTTTCAAAAAAGTATGGTACGACCCATTCGATACGATGATCAAAACTGTCATTTTGTTGGGCCATAACGTAAATAGGTTGTGCCCCGATAGAAAACATTACCATAGGATGATCCTAAGTTCCTAACCATCCGATCTGTAGAGGAGCTGCACACTATGGAAACTTCGATAGCTCGGAGGGTTGATTTTTGGGGAACAACTTGTTTACGTTGTAGCCCAACAAATGAATGGTTTGGATCATCCTATGAAGTGGGCCATATCGGACCTTTTGAAGAATACGGGTTTGTACGGCCATCCATCATATAATTTCTAAAATAAACCAAGTTTGCCTCACCCTGAGCAAGAAAGATGCGGAATCGAGTGTGACATTTGCGCAATTATTAGCATCCTCGGTGGAGAGATTTTCCCCATAGCACACAGCGGCCGTCACAGATAGCATAGCCATATTGATGAGGAAGGCGATGAATATAGCAAAGGAACTCTCCATAAAAAAGTACTTACGCGCGTTCTAAAATCACATGTGAAACACGAGTTTCAATCAAAGGGAATTGAGTCTAATCCTGATTCATGTTTTACTATAAGGCTCCTTAAAATGGGGAAAAA
>NW_027518731.1:47500-55000 GCF_043159265.1 Tasmannia lanceolata | reverse complement strand
AGGAAGAGAAGACGGTCCCAGAGAGAACTGCAAAATATATTAATCTGAACAATTCTAAAAGACTGACCTCGGAGCAGGAAACAGAGAAGCATAAGAAGAAGACTAATGGCAGTCTCTTTCACAGCCAATTCTAGAGAGAGAGAGACAGCAAAACCGGAGTAGATAAGTTATCTACGCCTGAGAGTAAGAACTCACTTATATTTTTGAGATGTTTTTGGCTTTCCTCGTTCTCCACCCCAAAAGAGGGGAAAATATGGTAAAGAATAGTTGCCGAACGCCCGAAGAATTATAGAAAATGCATGACTTGGAGCTCAAATAATAAAAACAAAGTTGTTAATTTTTGAGTTGAGTGTAAAGTGTGAGCCTCGCCCCATCAAAGCATGAGGTGTAAAACAGTGAGTACCTACGCCATCAAAACCTGAGTTGTAAAATGGTAGTCCCTCACCCATAGAAAACATGAGATATATAAGCAAAACCCCATCTCATCAGGATGAGCCTCTTTTTTCTTTCTCTTTTTTTTGCCAAGAGTTGACTATGGATAGAGATGTTTCCAATATAGAGATGAATAAAGAGGTGTCCTGGTGAAGAATATCAAATGCCGTTGCTAGATCTCTAGAAATAAATAAAAAAATATTGAATTTATTAGTGCTGTTGCCACCAAATAAATAAATTAGCCATATCTTTAGTAGTTTTACCAATCAATCAGATAGAGATCTCTCATTTGCAATTTGCAAATGACACGTTACTGTTCAGCTCCTCGAATCTTCTCATTGTGCGAACCTCAAAACCATTATTAGGTGCTATGAAATGATCACAAGTCAAAGAACAAATTTCCACATATCAAAAGTGTTCGGGATTAACATATCAGACGAGAAACTAAAGGGGTTGGCTGGTATTATGGGGTTCTCGGTAGACTCTCTGCCCTCTACCTATTTCGGGCTTCAGTTGGGGATAGGCAAACCAAAGAAGGAAAGTTAGGAACCTATTGTTGCCAGGGTAGAGAAAAGGCTTGAAGCAGAAATCTGGTGTCAAAGGGGGGGTAGACTGACATTGATTAAGTCAGTGTTGGCAAACATCCCAATCTACCAGTTATCAGTTTTCAAATGTCCTATGAGCATCATTTTAAGAATTGAAAAGATCCAGAGGCATTTTTTATGGGGAGGGGCTAATGATAAAAAAAGGATTCCCTTTAGTAAGTTGGGAGGAAGTGTGTAAACCCATTAAGGCTGGCGGCCTTGGTATAAGACGCATAAAAGAGACAAATCAAGCGCTCCTAGGGAAGTAGCTTTGGAGATATAGAAAGGAGGGTCACAATTTATGGGCGGAAGTTTTTGTTAGCAAGTATGGATCGTGTAATGGTCATTGGGGCACGGAAGATAAGTTCAAAAAATCACGGAGAACTATTTGGAGGGATGTGAAATAGACCTCTTCAAAAGAAATTCGGCCTTGGCATTCTTCATCCTCCACGCCTTCAACACATCGCCATTTTCTTGTGTATCTTCCGGAGCCACATTTGCATCTCCACAAACAACATCTCATAAATCTTCTCCCACAAGATAAGACTCCATACATGTTCTTCATATCTTATAATTTGATTGATTTAGCAACTCAATCCCAAGTCCACTAACTCTTCCACTCATATCCATCTTTAAAGCACTGATTGGACTTCTTCACCAAGGATTTCTTGACAAGCACCAACTACCACCCTTGTGGCTCTGATACCAAATAGAGAAAGACGGATTTCACAACACTGGAAAATCCTCTTCTCAAATAGTGAAACCAAAGTTTACACTAGCTCAAGATGAACAACCAAGTAGAAGAAAAACAATGCCCAAAAGAGATGTGCTTCAATATATGATAGAAAGAACAACACTACAAGATAAACAACAATAAAAAGAAGAAAGCTTCAAGAGGAAAGCTTGCACACAAGAGAGCTTCAATGGAGCTTCATTGGAGGTCTAGGTTGTGGAGAATCTCTACCTAAATGAAGTTAATGAGAATAGGCTTGGTCAAGGAAAGTAAAGAGAAGATAGCTTAGGTAAGTGGTAGTGGGTATGGGAAAGTGGTGTCTTAAATGCTTAGGGAAGTAGTGGGTTTGGAGTTCCAAGTAAAGGTTCAAATTTGAAATAGGTAGGTAGTGGGAAAAGATGGAGCAAACATGTGTGGCTCACACATGTGCAAGCTAGGGAAAAAGACCAACATGCCCATGGACACAAAAGTACATATTTGCCCTCACTACAACACTCAAAATAAAAATAAAATAAAGCTACCCAAAAAATACACTTTAAAATTTAACAAATATGAAATGCGTGGGGTGGCATAGCTCAAGGAGGACTCCTAAAACCCACCGTTGGTTGTTTCTTTCCTCTTAATGCTTTTTGGATTTTCCTCTTTTTTTTTTTGCTTTCGAGGCTAAGAGGCCTGTCCTCTGAGTGTATATTCTTTATTATATATAAACACCTTCCGCCATGATTAAAGGTCAAATATGAAATGCGTGGGGTGACATAGCTCAAGGACTCCTAAAACCCACCGTTGGTTGGTTCTTTCCTCTTAATGCTTTTTGGATTATCCTCTTTTTTTGCTTTCGAGGCTAGGAGGCCTGTCCTCTCATTGTATATTCTTTATTATATCTAAACATTTTCGAAGTCCGCCCCAGGGACGCATTCCTTTCCGGGTTAAAAAAAAGAGAAAAAGAATACCTTAAGGCTATCCTGCGATGCTACGAGATAGTGATAGGGCAAAGGTCAAATTTTTGCAAGTCCAGGATCTTGGGTACTCATATTTCTTTTGAGGAGTTAGATGGGCTACAAGTGTATTGGGATGCACGATGGATGATCTTCCTATAACATACCTTGGACTGCCACTTGGTAGGGGGTAGGCCATCTAAGAAGCAATGGAATCAGGTAGTAGAGATGGTGGAAAGAGGCTTGACACATGGAAGAGAAACTAGGTTTCCTTTGAAGAGTAGCTTGAAAGGACTCGCTGGACTTGGGCGTGAGAGAGGATTTGGCTTCATTAGAGACTTTATAGTTTAGTTGGACATTTAAACTTATTTAGTCAGTTAGAAAACTTATTTAATTATTTTAAAGTTGTGGAATTGAGCGAGTTGGCTCATGTATATATTTATTGAAATTCATTAACTATTGGATTTTTCTTATGGATAATTTATGTTTTCCACTAGTTGCTTTGAATATCTGTTATTCATGCTTGTTGTGATCTGACCTTGCACGCCCTTATGGTTGGTTTGTGGTGTGGGCGTACGGAGTTGTCACAGCGCCCCTGGGTTTGGGGTGTGACACTTATCCACTTGAACACATTTTTTTTTTTTTTAAATATGTTGAGACGCCCTTGTTAGAAGACGAAAAACATTCTTTTGTTGGGCCCATGTAAATAGTTTTTCCCCCAAAAATCATCTCCATAGGATGATCCTAAACCTAATCTATATCAGGATGACACCATATATAACCTCTACAAATCGGAGAGCTAGGATCATCCTACGGAGATGATATTAGGGTACAACTTATTTATGGTGGGGCGTAACAAATGAATGGGTTGGATATTCGAACAAGGTGGGCCCAACATTTTTTAATATACAGTGGGGTTGTAATAATTAATCTCTGGCAGCACTTTCAATAATAAAAGACAAGATGAGTTTCTGCAATTATTAAAGCATGGTTGTGCTAATATCATTTCCCTAAATTTTTAATCTATTATGTCTTATTGCTCAGAACAGGAAGTGGCACTGTTCCTTTGTTATATATTGACAATTTTACTCTCTTATATCTAATAATTAATGCAAAAATTGAGTCTTATAACATATAAGAGAGTACCTTCTTGGAAACGTTGCTTAAAGTGCATGCTGGTGATCATTAATGTTATTCAAAGTACATAATTACTATATGTAAGTAGATGTGTATGTAGGTACATTGGAAACAAGTAGATGTGTATGTAGGTACATTGGAAATGTTCTTCAATTTCTCGAGTGGAATTAGTTGTGGTGGTCGCAATAGCCATTGAATCTCATGTTCTTAATTCAAAACTCATCAAATTTTAGACTTGACCACACGTTCTATCACTCAATGTCTATTCAGGAAGTGGGATATCAGCAAGATCTTCTCTATAGGGAACTTCATCCATTCCGTGGTCATCTGCGGCGCCACTGAAGGCACCTTTCTCCATTTGGGTTTGCGTGGAAGATTCAAGATGAGGGATTGTGTCTACAAAGGTGACGACTTTGTCTTTCCTAATGGTTAGGTAAATTATAGCAAGAATGTAGATAGCCATGAAAGGAAACACAATTATGCCGATGAAAACGTTGGCCACCTTGGGGAGGCTATTGTCGATGAGCCAGCCGACAAAAGCAGTGCTCAAAAAATAGACATTGATACCGATGAAGCATGCGCCAAGGAGCCAAGCGATCACAATGATCTGTACACATCAAAGGCAGTAGAACTGAGTCAGAACAAGTAAAAGTTCCGGATGTTTTTCTAAAATGTTCAAGTTTCAACCACATTACCTGTTGACAGAGAGAACCAACATTTTCTATTTAGTGTTAAATGATTCACAGTGCCATAACTTTGATCCATTTCACTTTAAAATGTGAGAAATAAATTGATATACAAAATTTACTCAAGTTATTATTGAGTAACATTCCGCTCTTTCGAGTTGACTCAGCTCAACTCACTTCAAGTTTTTGAACTATGGTTTCAGCCACTGCTAAAAAGAGAATTGTGTAAAAATGAATTATACAATGAAATCTAATTATATAACAGCATATTACCATACACACGAGGTCCAGCTTGGATTTCCAAGGGCCAAGATTCACCCTTGTAGGACAATCATGATCATCCAATCCGTAGCCTATGGAAAATGTTATAAAAGATTAATGGTCATAATTCATGTGTGTGTGTGTCGGATTTGCCAGGGACCATCGCAGAAGGCATTTCGGGGAACAACTGTTGCATGAACCCATTGGATCCTGGTCATCCAAGTGCCTTTATAAAACTGATAAATGTAAAGGTTTAAGGGAATAATTAATTAATGCTACAAAGTGAGCCTGTGTGGATGTTCTCTCCTGCAAAAGGGCTTTCCGCAAAATTGCCTAACAAATCACATATGATATATGTATGTATATCACAACCACTATCACAATAAGAAAACATAAACAACAACACCAAGAAGGGCTTTCTCATGTGGGGTTGAGGATTGTGTATTAAGAACTCACATAGATTGAATTCTTGTGTGGTCCCATCTTGGTTCGACCGCTACTGAACTTGAGGAGGGGGATGAGAGAAAATGGAAGCTCAAATCCCATTATCATCTGTATATGTGAAGAAAAGGGTTACGGAATAGGAAAGAAAATTAATAGAATATAGGCAGGAAATTAATAGGATATTGGTAGGAGAATTAATAAATGTAAAAATCAACTTTTGTGTATTTTAAGTAACACAATAAAGGGATACCGAGGCGATGATGATTAGTTGGCCGCCAGCAGTTGGTCCACCGATGCTGGCAACGATGAGGCTCGGAACAATGGCGACGCTCCGTGTCATAAGGTTACGCAACCATGGCCTCATCTTGATATTTAAGAAGCCCTATATTAATTTTGACAAAAAATTGATCAATTAGTAAGATTATAAGATTTTGTCCTAGTTACTAGGGGTGTAACTTGGGCCGATATTTCTGAGAATTCGATCGAGTTCATCTTTTAAATTAAAATCGGGTCGGTTTTGGGTTGATTCATATTCATATTTTAGCAAAAAATCAAGCAGACCCGACCCGAGTTGCACCCCTAGCAATTACAGACAAATTGCACCCAAATGCAATATCCAAACAAAACTACATGAATGTGCCGAAAGCCCTCTCACATGCATAATAAACTGCCCTGCGTATGTGCCGGTAATAGAGGTGCTCTGTCCAGAAGTTAGCAGAGCTACTCCGTACACTGTAGAACTCCATTTTCCCAACACATTCTGCAAAGATGAAATGAAATAAAAATATTAAATTAAAAATAATAATAAATTAAAATTCTGTTTCCTTTCTATTATTCATGTTAGAGCATATGAGATATCCCTGTTAAATTTTTTTTAAAAAGGACTTATAAAATCAACCAAGTTTGCCTCACCCTGAGCAAGAAAGCTGCGGAATCGAGCGTGAGATTTCCGCATCTATTAGCATCCTCGGTTGAGAGATTTTTCGAAGAGCAGACAGCGGCAGTCACAGATAGCATAGACACATTGATGAGCAAGGCCATGAATACAGCGAAGGCGCTCTCCATAAAAAAGTACCTACATGCATCCTGAAATCAAATGTGAAACAAGCACAAGTACTGTCATTCAATTTGAATTGCATCTCATCTTGATTCATGTTTTACCATAACGCTCCTTAAAATGGGTATAAAACAAATTTTGTGCCCAAAATGCATGAAATCACAGCATTTAACTCTAGAGTTAATTTGAATTCAAAACACATGTTGAATTTAAAAAACATTAAAGGCACGTTTGGCTACCATGAATTTTTTTTTTCCTGAAATATTAGCTTACCCAAAGGTGAGGGACGGTGGGAGAGGGCATAGATACGACAGGGACTGGGTGAGGAGAGGGTAAGAAAAGCCTGAAAACCCAGGAAATAAAAATCTCAACTCAAAATATGATTGGCTCTTTCCTTGTTTTTTAGCCGACTTCTCACCCTTTACTCAATGTGCCTTCCCAAATCTCTACTTCTCCCACCCGCCATACTCTCACGACTTGGAGTAACTGATTTATCATGAAAAAAAAAAAAATCTGGTTGCCAGACATGGCCTAAAATCAAATCTTTTTACTTATTTTCCTTTGTGGGCTTACATTGATCCCCTTAACAGATTGAGGCACCTTCCTTGAAAGAACAAGAGCGGAATGCAAAAAAAGATTGTGCCTGCAGTAAGAACAAAATTAAAACGAACTAATTGTATTATATATCAAAAGAGAAATGATAGAACAAATTATATATATATATATATATATATATATATATATATATATATATATATATATATATATAGAGAGAGAGAGAGAGAGAGAGAAGGTTTACACACGTCCATTTTACCTCCACAAATCGTAGGGTTGGGATGATCCTATGGATCTAATTTTTTGTGGACACCCTATCTATGTGAGGACCATTCAAATGAATTGTTTGGATCACCCAAACAATGCGGGCCCCCACTGTATTTTAACGTAGTGTGTAGGTAACTTACCTACACAAGTGTGTAGGAAATGTTCTCTCATATATATATATATATATATATATATATAGGGTGTCTACAAAAAATCAGATCCATAGGATCATCCCAACCCTACGATTTCTGGAGGTAAAATTGATGTCTTTAAACCTTCACAAATTAGTCCATTTTTTTCCTCCACAGTTCGAATGGTTAGGATGATCCAATGGATTTGATTTTTTGTGGACACCCTATCTATGTGAGGGCCTTAAAAATGAATGGTTTGGATCACCCAAATAATGTGG
>NW_027518731.1:0-42500 GCF_043159265.1 Tasmannia lanceolata | reverse complement strand
TCGGCGAGCAACCAAAGGCAATATTTGATATTTTTGGGGTATTCATCTTTACAGTGCTCAGCAAGGTGCTTCCCTGCAAAGATCATAATTTCATGTGCATGTATTGATAATCTACAGTGAGAAGATCAATGCAAGATACAAATGTTGATGAATTCTCAATGCAACGAATGAAGGTAGAGGAGAGGGCTTTCAAATGATTCCAATCACCGCTTCTTGGGCTACAGTGGCAGAGGATTTTGTCCTCCTCTCATGGAGCTTTAGTTGTGTGTATTCCCTTAAAGAGAAAAGGGATTAGCTTATATACTATTAACTATCCCTTATCGAAGACTGTTACAATCCAAGGGATAATAACACAACTTATACTGCAACATGTATGAGATCTAATAAACTTTATTTACTTCTTTTCCTTAAATTACTTGGATTTTCTTACCGGTCGTAACACCAAGATTGGCTGCGAGCGATTGAATTATCTGAGCGAAGATCAATCCGATAAGAATCACCCAGAGGAGCTGCAGATCATAAGTCAGGGTTTTGTTACCTGATGTTTTTGTGAATATATATGAATATAGAAAATTATATTTTCACCTCTTTTCAGAGCATTTCCATTGCTTTTGTTTGTCTTCTTTGAAAAATGACTTTATTTTCTTAAGAAATGGCTTAATTTTCAGGAAAATACATATGGAGGAATTTTCTGAATAAGTTTGGAAGGAATATATTTATAAAATTTCATACTTCTTTTACGAATGAAAAGAGATCATATGAACCAATCCTTTTAAAGGCCTTCACTTTATGGTAATATCCCTCTAAATTAACCAGAGGAATGCTAGAATGAAGGGAACCCTTGCAAAAATGAGATGAATGGGCTCCCCTATTGGCTGCACACAACTCTAAAATATAAGTCAACCAATGTTTAATGCACTAGAGTTACATTCAGCCAGTGGGGGGGGGGGGGGCTTTCATCTCATTTTTGCAAGGGCTCCCTTTGGGAGTTGCTAGGGACCATCCCATAAGGCATTTCTCAGACCAGCTGTTGCATGCGAGAGCAGCCACATAGGCTCCGATTTGTCTCATTCATTTATTGATCTGTGGTGGATGCTCTCTTATGCAACAGCTGGTCCGCAGAATGCCTCTTGGGATGGTCCCTAGCAAATCTTCTGTCGTAAATGTTTTTTCTTTCTATTCAAATACGAAAAGACAAGGGGTGGAAAAATAATTTCTCTAAGAATATATATGAATACATGACCTCTCACCTCGTATTGATGAGCTGATCCACCTTGGAGATCCGTTTCCACTGTATCATTTTTCCATTAAAAGGTGCAAGTTATTATTCAAAAACAAGAAAATGACAGAGAGAGAGAGAGAGAGAGAGAGAGAGAGAGAGAGAGAGAGAGAGAGAGAGAGAGAGAGAGAGAGATTTACAGTTGCCGGGATCGAGATAAGCCGATGCGACGAGAAAGCCAGGGCCAACGAAGGAGAAGAAGTTTCTCCATGCGGGTTTCTAATAACAAGAACAAATATAGAAAAGTAAGAAGATTTCTCAACATTCCACAAAAAAAAAAAGAAAAAAAAAAAGAAAAAAAAGACATACTTTAAGGTTGAGATCCTCCTCTTCTATTTTATGTTGATCATGATCCTTGGCCTCTTCTTCTCCTAATGTATCAATTTCAAGAGAAGCTATTCGATTGCTACCTCTCCATGAACCAGAGTCCTTCCCAATTTCACCTTCATTTTGGTTGTCCATCTCTTTTTCAATCCAGTCATTAACTGTCCTCTATTTAAAGATAAAGCATGAAGCAAATGTAAACACAACTCAAATGGGTTAGTCATCCTTTATTTTTTAAACCGGGAAGAGAGTACTACCCCAGGAGAATTTCAAAATATATATATTAGAACAGAATGAGTACGTGGGCGTGGAGGCTGACCTTGGAGTTGGAAACCCAAAAAAAAAAAAAAATAGTGACAACAGAGAAAAGCATAAAACGAAGACTTAATTAAGTTAAGTCTCTTTGACAGCCGATTGTAGAGATAGAGAGTGAGAGCAAAATCCAGATGGGTTATTCCATTTTGTATTCCCGAAGTTTAGACGCCCTCAGCAAGACCGCAAAATATATATATCAAAACAGAATGTACATAATGAGGATGGCGTGGAGTACGTCTGACCACACAGTAGGAAGAGAAAAGTATGGAATGTGGGCTCAAGTTTCGAGTAATTACGGATTTCGGGCACCTTTGAAAACAAGAATCAAGCACGGGTTATTCTTCAAAATCGGGTGGTAAAAAGACCCTGATACGTCGCCTCTGACATCAACAGAAGCGTCCTTCAGCTTCCTTTCTCATTACTGTCCATTAAATTGACGTGGTTCATAAGGCAACTTTTGGTTCGTTTGAATGTGTATTTGAACCGACATAACCTTGTGTTCGTTTCTATCTTGGCCGTCAGAAATAACTAGAGACGGATGGATGTTTGACACGTGTTGAAAAACTTTTTGGAACGCTGGCGCCTTTATTCACAACCGGTTTGGTTTGGATTTGAAATCTTTCTTTAAACCCAGAGTCCCTTGGGTTCATTTAAATCTTGGTCGTCTCCAATATGCATAGACGGTCGGATCCACAACACATGGACATTAATTGGAACTGTGACGTCTTCTAATAATACCACTCTTATGTTTGAGATTCTGCAGGTGTACCCATTATTTCTTCCGGCATACCTATTATTTCCGCTTACACCCTATTTCCGCCGGCGACTTCTAATAATACCACCTCTCTGTATGAGATTCCGCCGGCGTACCCATTATTTCTGCTAACACGCTATTTCCGCCGGCGTACCCCTTGATATTCCGGCGGCGTACTCTATAATCCGGCGACGTACTCGATACGTTTGGAACACATATTTGAACCCAAAAAATCTAGCGGCATACTCTAGAATCCGCCGGCGTACCCATTATTTTCACTTACACCCTATTTCCTGCTGCGTACCCCTTGATATTCCGGCAGCGTACCCATTATTTCCGCCAGCGTACCCCTTGATATTCCTGCGGCGTACCCATTATTTCCGCCGGCGTACCCATTATTTCTACTTACACCCTATTTCCGGCGGCTTCCCCTTGATATTTCGACGGCGTACTCAATTGTCGCCCTAAAAGTTAGGATTTTTTTTTATTAGGTTTAAGTCGATAGATTTATTTTGATTTTTTCGTAAAGTTGGCCCTCTAATTTCGGGATTTTTTATTAAATAGGTCTCTCTTTGATTTTTTTCCCCCGTTAATTTACTCCTTTATTTTCGGGATTTTTTTGCTTAAATCGATTCCTAAACTCTCTCTTTGTTTATTTTTATTTTTTCCGTAAAGTTGCCGCCTTTATTTTCGAAATTTTTTTCTTAAATCAGTTCCTAATCTCTCTCTCTTATTGTTACGTAAAGTTGGATGATCCTAATCGTCCTATCTACAATGGGATTGTTCGTTATAGAAACCTATATAGATTTGAGGGTTAGGATCATCCAATGGAGATGACTTATGCGGTGCATCTTATATATGTTGTGGCCCAACAAATGAACAGTTTGGATGATATTTTCACTCCCCCACGTTCTCATCCTTTAAGATCGTCATGTGGTATGTTTTTGGATGATATTTTCACTCCCGCACGTTCTCATCTTTTAAGATAATGATTGGATGTTCTCAGATCTCATCCATCAGGAAGGGCAACATAAGATGACTCATATCATGTCAGAAGGGTATTGGGTCTTTTCCCCACCCAATTTTGAAGAATAACCCGTGTTTCATGCTAGTTTTAAAAGATGCCCGAAATCCGTAATTCCTCGAAACTTGAGCCCCATTCTGCACTTTTCTCGAGTAGGAAACCCAAAAAAAAATAATAAGTAAAACTAGAGATAGGTTGGGCATTTCTTTTCACTTAAAATAAAAAGAAACATTGTATGAGTGGAGTAGAGAATAACAAAGTAAGGGGGAGTGAGTATCAGAAACGTCACACACGGCTTCTGCTATTGTTTTCATTCACGTCAGATTCTCTTCTAGAAAAATGCTTTTTAAGAGAATCAACGCTTCTTCATGAATTATACTTAATGGGCCTTACTTTTGCCTCTTTCATGGATGATAAGAACAAGATGATCGGATGACTAAGGGGAGAGAAGGGGACAGATCCCAATTCAAAGTTGCTTCATAGTGACGAATTGTACTGTTGACGAACCACACGAATTGTAAACACACGAATTGTACTGCTTCAGGGGGGTCAACCATAGGAGAAGGTCACAAAGAAGAAATACCACCACATTTTTTGCCTAAGACGCTGTCAAAGATCCCAACATGCGCCGATCAAGATAGCTGGTTTCGATCTCTTAGGATTGGGATGGTGCTTTGTCCTCTAGATTGTAACGCTCTCTAGGGTTAGTCTGAAGAATTTGGATTGCTTGTGATTGTTAGATCACCTTTTCACTTATGATCTCTAGGGATTGGGATGGTACTTTGTGCTCTTGATTGTAATATCAATCTTTTTTATATTAATACACCGGTAGGGGTCTTGCCTAAAGAAAAGCTTAATCAAAGAAGCATTTTGATCAGGCATCATTTAGGTTTCTATAAAGAAAAGATTGACCTTTGATTTTTGTAATAGCATGAGGTGTCGGGATAAAATCAAGATCATATCATAGGGTCGCCTCATTATGTTCTACAAGATCAATGGTCCATCTCACAAACATGCCCCGTATGCCTGTGTTGGATGCAAAAGTTGCGTTTGAACATTAATGTAGATGGTATTGAATTCAGGTCGGGCTGGTCTTGTTTTCTAGAACCCTATCCGACCCTGTCAAGATATTTATTTTATGGGAAAACTTGAGATTCATAAACATGAGTTTATCCGAGATAGTTTCTTGGGTTTGGTCGAGTTGGGTCAGGCTGTTAATGTTTAGCTTTGATAATGATTAATTTGAAAGATTGTAGAAAATACCAAATTTTCACACCAAGGTCAGCAAAAAGGGCATGCAATATTATCATTGCAAGGAATAAGAAATAGAGCCACATCAAGCGGGATTGTCTGAAGAGAGCCAACTAGTCATGGTGCTGCAAATACGGTGCTGGCATTAAAGGCTGAGAAGGACAAAATGGTTGGATATGTTCTTAGTCTCTATAGGTAATCTCACATTTCCTCATGATGAATGAATCCTAGATTCATGGAGTTCTATTCGTGCATGCTTCATATTTTGATGAGTTCAATGAGATAAAGGTACGAGTGGTGTCCTTGGGTGACAAGTCCACTTCTTAAGTCACGTGAATTGGAACAGTGAAGATTAAGATGTTCGATGGAGTATGTGGATCTTTAAATTATGTAAGAATCTAGTATCTATTGGCTAGTTGGACTTTAGGGATTGCAGGTACTCAACTACAAGTGGACCCATGAAAATCAGGCATGCAACCACAACAATCCCACTTTCCAGGTAGAAGACCCTGAGGTCAAAGATATAGAACTCGCCAATGCCTTAGTGTTGCTATGTGAGAATAGTCCTGCTATAATCTATTCTTCTTCTTCTTCAAGATACTTCAAACTAGCAGGATCGATTTGGCTTCCGATCGAAGTCAATATACTACCCTGAAAAACTACATAAAGGGCTTTTTCTTTTGTTCTTCTTTCTCCCCTCCTTTATCTCTAGTCTCTTCTGTCGTGGATGTTTTCCTTCTTCTCTCTTCTCTCTTCTCTCTTCTCACTTCTCTCTTCTCTCTTTCTCTCATTTTTTCCCATCTCTCCGTTTTTCACCACATATGATTCTCTCTTCCTTTCCTTTTTCTATTAAGGGACATCCTTATTGTCTCCTATTTTAAATAGGCTTCCAAGGGTGGTGGTGTGTGTGGGTGTAGGCCCGCATCATGGGCTGGACTACATAATAATCTCACCTTCCAGACCATGAGGAGGGCTCAACGCACTTGATGCTCACATTTCATTCATGCCTTCCATGTTTTTACATAGCTCATGCTTCTCCTTTGACACTATCTATGTCATCATATTGGACGGATTTACCCGCGAGTCATGCAGGTGTGGGTCAAACAGGTTGGGTAAAAAATGACCCACATCCCTACGGGTCAGCACTTAGGTGACCTGCACCCGCTGCGGGTGGGTTGGGTCAACCCGCGGGTAAGCCACAATTTTTTGCCAAAGAGTTTTTTTTTTTTTTTGGGCGGTGATAAATTCATCCCCTTCTATGTATGAATTCACCCCCTAATTTTCAAAATGGACAGTACAGCTCACACAATATGATGATCCAAACCATCCATTTGATGGGCCACAACGTAAATAGGTTGTGCCCCGAAAATCATTTCCATAGGATGATCCCAACTGTCAGATCTGTAGAAGTTTCCATAATGTGAGTCCATCATTAGATCGAAGGGTTAGAATCATCCTATGGTAATGATTTTTTGGGCACAACCTATTTACGTTGTGGTCCATCAAATGGACGTTTTGGATCATCCTATGGTGTGGGTTGTACCGTCCATTTTGTAAAATAGGGGGTGTATTCTATTTAATTCCACTATTCCAGCCACTCAAACCAAAAACAGAAAAGAAAAGAAAAAACGACTTGCGGGTACCCGCAGGTTCACCCGACCCAACCTGTTGTGGCGGGTTGGGTGACCTGTAGGTCAATTTTAACGGGTCACTCAAATGTCAACCCGTACCGGCAAATTTGCGGGTAGGTTGGGTCGACCTGCAGGAACAGGTCGTTTTGGCCAGGTCTAGATGAGGCAAGGGTCCCATTCTACATACTGTTTTCTATTTGGAATGAAACTACCCCATATCTCCGCAATCCTAGAAGACAATTGATGCAGGTGGTATTAGTGACTTTGCGTAGGTCGTAATCGAGTAATCATTAATACAATGGTTTTTATAATTCCCTTCAAGCTGTCATCAAAACAAGTGAGCTTATTACGTGTTTAAAACAAGTGAGTACAAATATCATTTACTTTATCTATTACATAATAAACGTGTTTCTTTCCATTGTCGTTTTCTTTCTCTAGAAAATTTTTATTGAAAAACTTTTTCTATGAAAAATATTTATTGGAATGTTTTCTACTATGGATTTATTTTACACCTCATGGATAGCATAGGTGAGGCCCATCATTTTACAACACATGTTTTGATAAGGTGAGACTCATCATTTTACACCCACGCATAGCATGTGTAGGGTCCATCATTTTACACCTCAGGTTTTTATATGCCAGGACCCGCCATCTCTACCCAAACCCATGCATGTGGTGGTACAAACACCATGTTTTGATAAGGTGGGTCCCGACAACTAAACTCAAACCCATGCATCTGGTGAGGTCCACCATTTCACCTCGTGTTTTGATGTGGTGGGTCCCATGATCTTTACTCCAGACCATGCATAGAGTGGGGTTCACCATTTTACACCCCATGTTTTGATTGGGTAGGGCTTATTATTTTATGTAGCATAGGTCAGGAATGCTAGTACTTATATACATGGTTTTAAATTTCGGTTTCATTATGCGTTTCAGCCCTCCCCGAAATCAAAATTTCAGTTTTGAAATTTCGGCCGAAATTTTGGGAAAATATTATATAATTAAAAAATCAAGATTTTTGGTCTGATTTTCCTTAAATTTCGGCTGAAATTTTGGAAAAACAGAATTTCGGAATTTCTGCTGAAAAAAGTAACGTTTCGGGTATCAGTCATTTCGGTTTCAGGGCTGACCGATGAAACGATGCTTACATATAATGAGTCATTCCACCCATTTTGTTTGTCGTTTCCTGAAAATGAAGTCATTTTGTAGAAAACGACTGAAAGAGATTGGAAGTGTCCCCATTTTATGAAGAGTCAAACAAGAAGGGTGAAAATGTTAGTTTGGGGCAGGGCTTAAAGCTGCTGACTTTTATTTGAGACCAACTAGGCTGACTGTATCCATGGGAATTAAATAGAATACACCCCCAATTTTACAAAATGAACGGTACAGCCCACACCATAGGATGATCCAAACCGTCCATTTGATGGGCCACAACGTAAATAGGGTATGCCCCGAAAATCATTTCCATAGGATGATCCCAACCGTCTGATCTATAGAAGTTTCCATAATGTGAGTCCCTCTTTAGATCGGAGGGTTAGAATCATCCTATGGAAATGATTTTTTAGGCACAGCCTATTTACGTTGTGGTCCATCAAATGGATGGTTTGGATCATCCTATGGTGTGGGCTGTACAATCCATTTTGTAAAATAGGGGGTGTATTCTATTTAATTCCACTATTCCAGCCACTCAAACCAAAAAAAAGAAATGAAAAGAAAAAACGAATTGCGGGTACCCGCGGGTTCACCGGACCCAACCTGTTTTGGCGGGTTCGGTGCCCCGTATTAGCAAATTTGCAGGTGGGTTGGGTCGACCCGCAGGCACATGTTGATTTTGCCAGGTCTATATGAGGCAAGGGTCCCATTCTACATAATGTTTTCTATTTGTAATGAAAGCTACCCCGTATCTCCGCAATCCTAGTAGACAATTAAATGTACGATTATAAAAGTTATATTTAACATTAGGGAATTGCTAGCGTCCATCGCAAAAGGGTTTTCGCTGCCGTCGCACATCAGACCAGCCACCTCGTTAATGAAGTCAATAGCTTTTGTCTCAATTCACGAGTGGCTGGTCTGGCGTGCAACAGACCAGCCGCGAAAAGCCTTCTGCGATGGACCTTAGCAAATCCCTTAACATTAAATAGAACTTGTGGGTTCTCTCTGTCTCACGAGTTCAAACATTGATGCAGATGGTATTAGTGACTTTGCATAATTCGTAATCAAGTACTCATTAATACAGTGGTTTTTATAATTCCCTTCAAGCTGTCATCAAAACAAGTGAGCTTATTACGTGTTTAATAAAATAATTAAAGTGTACCGCTATGGAGATTTTATATGGTGGCGGACCTTTACATGGTCGGCCACCATATAATTTCTCTACATGGAGATTTTATATGGTGGCCGACCTTTACATGTAAAGGTCGGAGAGAGAAAGCACCCCCTTCCTTGAGATTTTATATGGTGGCCGACCTTTACATGTAAAGGTCGGAGAGAGAAAACACTCCCTTCCTTGATTTTAAATCCATCAAAAGCCCCCGTTTTGTACTTTTCATCGGATCTAAAATCAAGGTAGTAGGTTTTCTCTCTCTCCGCCCTTGTGATTTCAAGGTCGGCCACCATATAATTTCTCCTATTACATGAGATAATAAACGTGTTTCTTTCCATTGTTGTTTTCTTTCTCTAGAAAATTTTTATTGAAAAACTTTTTCTATGAAAAAAATTTACTGGAATGTTTTCTACTATGGATTTATTTTACACCTCATGCATAGCATGGGTAAGGCCCATTATTTTATAACACATGTTTTGATAAGCTGAGACTCATCATTTTACACCCGCGCATAGCATGTGTAGGGTCTCCATCATTTTATGCCTCATGTTTTATATGCTAGGACCCGCCATCTCTACCTAAACCCATGTATGTGGTGGTACAAACACCACATTTTGATAAGGTGGGTCCCGAACTAAACTCAAACCCATGCATCCGGTGAGGCCCACCATTTCACCTAATGTTTTGATGTGGTGGGTGAAGAATTTTAGAGAATTTCTATTATTCTTGAATAAATTACAAAGAGTAGGTTAGTGCTTATATAGAGCACTTACATGATAAGAATAGAAGGGAAATCAAGATAACTATGGAAGGAAGAATCCTAATCAAATCTACCTAATTAAATCTACTTTCCTAATATTTATCGCTTGCCTCTTCATATCCACTTGCCTAATTTATATAGTCTCCTCATTTAGCCAGCATACCCAATCTACCTCCAAGATGATCCAACGGTGAGATCTAAACACAATCCAACCGTTGGATCCCACATATTCTAACAGTGGGTCCCATGATCTTTACTCTAGACCATGCATAGGGTGGGGTTCACCATTTTACACCCCATGTTTTGATTGGGTAGGGCTTATTATTTTAAGTAGCATAGGTCAGGAATGCTAGTTATACACATGGTTTTAAATTTCGACCGAAATCCGAAATTTCAGATTTCAGTGGAGACCGACACCGAAATCGATAAAAGCCGAAACGGTCATTTATTTCGGCCGAAATTTTGGAATTTCGATCAAAATTTGACCCAAAAATCTGTTTGTTTTTTTTAATATTAATTTAATATTTCACCGAAATTTCGACCGAAATTTAATGTTGAATAAAATATTGGTTTTGGGTTTTGTACCAGATTTCGACCGAAATTTTGAAATTCCAAGGTCCGAAACCGGTACCGAAACCGGTACCGAAACCGAAATTTTAAACCTTGGTTATACATGGTTTTAAATTTCGGTTTCTGTATGCGTTTCAGCCCTCACCGAAACCAAAATTTCAGTTTCAAAATTTCGGCAGAAATTTTGGAAAAATATTATTTAATTAAAAAATCAAGATTTTTGGTCTGATTTTCCTTAAATTTCAGAATTTTGGCTGAAAAAAGTAACGTTTCGGGTATTAGTCATTTCGGTTTCGGGGCTGACCGATGAAACCATGCTTACATATAATAAGTCATTCCACTCTTTTTGTTTGTCGTTTCCTTGAAAATGAAGGTCATTTTGAAGAAAACGACAGAAAGGGATAATTTAAAATAAAAGGTAAGCCCCTACTATTTTCTATGTACCTATTTTCTACTACAAAAAATTCGTCGCTAAATATAAAATAAAAGGTATAATTTATTTTGTAATATAAAATAATTTCGGTGACAAATGATCTGAAACCATCACTAATATGATACAGTTAGCAAGGGAAAACTAAATCCGGCTTCTATAATATATCTACATCAACTGAATGATGGCAACAGCTGATTTTTAGGTCACCATAAAGAGGTTTTCATTTAGGCCATGTTTGCAACCATGAATTTTCTTTTTTTTTTCATGGAATAGTATGTTGCCAACTGTTGAGAGAGTGGTAGGGAGAGGGAGAGAATTGAGAAGGCATGAGGGAGGAGATGGTGCCAAGTGGCAAAAATATAAATAAAATAATAGGGCAGTGATAAATCGACCCTCATATATCTTAAATCGACCTGCATATAGGGCAGTGCTTATAGAGATAGAGACAGAGAGAGAGATGGGAGTCGATTTAAGATACTATGGGGTCGATTTATCACTGTCCAAACATAAACTCTATTTTGAGTAGAGTTTTTCTTTTCCCCATTTTCTAGCCACTTCTCACCCTCCTCAATCATGGCCTGTCAATTCTTTCCCCCCTCTCCTATCCTCTTTGCCATAAATTAATATTCCATGGGAAAAACTTTCATGGCTGCCAAACATGGTCTTAGTGTAAGAGAGCCATCATATAATTTCTACTTTAAATATAGGCAGTGAAAGCAGCTACACTTTACCCATAAACTTTTAGGGTGCTGGAAGAATATAGTAGGGCAAACCTATTTGGATGACCTAAAGTCTAAACCATGCATTAATTTATTGAGCTGACCCAAAATAATAAATATCTTATCCTTAGAATGATTCCAATCCTTCGATTGGTGGGGGTTTCTATACTATTATTTTTAGAACTATTTGAACTGGGATATTAAGATATTCTAGAAGATTCTGTTCCACCCATTGACATTTTGTTTTCTTTTGTAGTAGGTAAGCTCAAGATGGCTTTGTTCTGAATTCAAAAGAGCTTCCTTAAAACATCGACGTCGTGAAAACAACAAGAAACAAATTTATTGAATTCAAAAGTTTACTTAAAACATTGACTCAGTGAAAAGAAACTTATTAAGTATATTAAAATAAATTAAGAGTGATTCTAAACTCACAGGAGCCCATGTAGAAACCGTCTACAAGGGCTTTACTAATGGATCCACGTCATTCGCACTAAAGTGCCATTTTATAATGCCCTCGGGATGACGTGGATCCAATAGTTAAGCCCTTGTAGAGCGATGATAAATTCGCCCCTGTAGGATAATTCGCACCCCTTTAAACGTCAAAAAGCATTAAGTCTGCCACACATCCGCCTTAAAAGGGGCGTGAATTATCCTACACGGGTGCGAATTGTATCACTTCCCTAAAAAATTAGCTCTATAGCATTTTTTTTATTTTTATTTTTAATGGTCTCTATTGCAATTTAAATAAGTTATAAAATAATAATTAGATGAGCAACATCAATAGTACGGATATGAGTATAATATTATGATAGTAACGTAAGATAATAAATGAATGTGAGAAATGGAAATAAATATGTGAACATAAGAAAATGAAGCGAAAATGTTTAAGAAACGATGAAGAGTGTATAAACATAGATCCAATAATGACTTTTGTTAGGGTAGACCATGTAGGACGTCCTATATACTACAGGTGTGGCCCCCAGCTTAGAAAAGTGAAAGTGAGGACTATATTATAGCATTTTTTTTTCTTAACTCTCTCTCTCTTAACAATAAAATATCTTAGAAATTTGAGGGCAAAAAGCGGAAATAATCGAGATTTTATATTGTGCGACGGTATGTGGTTTTCAAAAAGGATTGTACCCAATTTCATGGGATGATCCAAATCGCTCATTTGTTCGGCCACAATGTAAATAGTTTGTGCCCCATAAATCATTTTCATAGGATGATCCTAACCTTCCGATCTAAAATGGACAACCTCTACAGATCAGGGTAAGGATCATCTTATGGAAATGAGTTTTGGAGCACAACCTATCTATGGTTGGGCCCAACAAATGAACAGTTTTGGATCATTCCATGAAGTGGGCTGTAGAGTCCTTTTTGTTAAATTGTGGACCCTACATCCCAACACAAAACTCATAACTGACATAGGTAATTAATGAAATTTTATATGTTGTCTGCAAGTGAAGTCCAATGTTTTTCAAAAACTATTGTGTGGCACTGTGGCCCACTTCATAGGATGATTCAAATAGTTTATTTGTTAGTCACAGTGTAATAGGATGCATTCCTTGAATCTTCTCCATAACGCAGCCCATTTATGTGGTGGCCCAACAAATGAATGGTTTGGATCATCCTATGAAGTGGACTCATTACTGATAGTTCTTTTTGAAAAATAATGGACTACATGTACAGGCAACATATAAAATTTGGAGAATTATTTCGATTTGAGCAATGATGGATACAAGGGAGCCCTTGCATGAAGAGCGGCAAAAGGGCCCTTCATTGGATCCACACCATTATTAGTTACATTTTAAAATCATTTGAAAAAGAAAAATCAGTTACATTTTATGACATGGATCCAATCACGAGCCCTTTTGCTGCTATGCTATCCATGTGTGTAAATTAGTAGGCTCTATCCATCATAACATGAGGTGTAAATATTGGCCCCTATTATGTCAAAATATGAGGTTTAATATTGTGGGCTCCACCTTATGTAGGGTTAGGGGGAGATGGTGGGCCCACCTATAAAAAGTTGAAGTCTAAAATGGTGGGCCCCAACATTCTATAACACCATTCTTTGCCCCCCGTGGAGCAAATTCCTGGCTCCGTCCCTGAAAGAAACACTTGTATATAGAATGGGCTAACAGCTTAGCAAGTAATTATGGATGTTATATAGCCGAGAGAAGTATGCTCAAATCAATATTAAAAACGAAAATCTTTAGAGGAAATCAACTCACGATGCAAAGTCCAATATGCAAACTTTTGAATAATAAACAGATAAGTTATGAACAAGTTTGGGATCTACAGCCATTGGAACTATGGCCACACCAAGGACGGGCGCTGGGTGGTCAAGGGGGGCAATTGACCCTTGAATCATGGAATTTTTTCAATATCTATCCCTATAGTTTTGGCAAGTGAGGGCAATGACCCCCCTGAAGCAGCAAATTTACACTAGATTTTGTTGTTGATGCATCTCCACTTTGTCCGACGGTGTGCGTGCTCATGTGTGCCACAACTATTCGTGGTTAAACGAGTTTGGCCAATTTCAACACGCAGTACCAAATCAACCGATCGATCGCTCACACTATGGTTCTTCCGCTGCTGGTTTGGCTATTAATTTGTCCAAATGTGACGACTATGGAGGTCTGGGTTTCTCTCATATGGCCCCATCTAGAGTATAACTACCGGAACAAAACCATTTTAAGAGTGGGAATGGATAGGTGGAGTACAGCGAGCGTACCCGGTTAGCTATCAAGTACGGTCTTCAAGCTGGAGGAAGACTAGCTGGGAAAGAGAGAATGCAATGAAAATGAAGGGAAATGATAAATGCGCCCCTTTTCATCACCAGAGACACTCACATCAGAGGATTCAGTGGATTTGATTTCCTCGTACACTGGTGCTCGGTGTCCCTGGTGATGAAAAGGGGCGCATTTGTCACCTCCCAAAATGAATTATATTGGATGATAATTAGCAAACAAGAAACATGGATACCTTGTACACTGGTATGATAAACGACAAGTATAGAAAGTAACAATTACAACTACAACTACAGCTAAAATCCTCAGGGATGCCAATAGGTACAAGTAAAAAAGATAAATGATAAAAGATAAATCCTCTGGGTACAAATACTACCTCCTACAATCTCTAGGATTGGGTACAAATATTACCCCTTCCAATCTAATTTTCCTGGACTTGGTATAAATACAACCCTTTCCAATCTCTTGGACCGGGTACATATACCACCCAGTCCAATCAAATCTCTTATGCTGGGTACAAATATTATCCCCTACAATCTCTTAGATTGGGTAAAAATATTACCACTTCCAATCCAATCTTTGGTTTGGGTACAAATATTACCCCTTGGATAGGCCTGGCAAAATTGGCCGAACCGGGCCGAAACCGAACCGAAAATTCAGTTTCGGTTTGCGTAAATCAAACCGATTCAAATTTCGGTTCGGTTTCAGTCGGTAGAACCAAACCGATGTTCGGTTCGGTTTGGTTTCGGTTTGAACCTTTGCCGAACCGAAACCGAACCGAAACACTAAAAGTATCCAAACATAGTGATGGGGTGGCATTTGAAAACTGAAGGGGTGCCTATTTCATTCGGTTCTCTACACAGACTACACACTTGTTAAGGTGAGCACATCATTTTACAGCCATATATAGCATGGGAGGCCTCACATTTTACATATCATGTTTTCTATATGGTAGGGCCCAATATAAACCCATGCGTATGATGGGGCCGATCATTTTATATCCATCAGTGGGCTCACCATTTCCACCCAAACCCATGTTTTCATAAGGTGATTCCCATCCACGCCAACCAAATCCATTAATAGGGTGGGCCCACCGCTTTCACCTCATGTTTTGAATGGAAAGGGCCCAATTATTTTACACCTCGAGAGAAACCCACTACAAGAAAAGGGACATTCACCGACGGTCATGACCGCCGGTGTATATACCAATGAATGTCGGTGTAACTTACACCGACACTTTTAGTGAACGTCACTGATGCTACCGCGCCTAAATGTATGTACCGACGTTTATTGAAAACGCCGGTGATACCATTTATACTGGCGTTTATGAACGTCGTTATAAATAAAAATCAAACGTTGTTGTTAAGGTAATCGCTGACGCTTTAAGAAACCGTTGGTGTATGTAATATTACACCGACGGTCACGACGGTCATTAAATCCCAAGTGGGCCTTTGGATACGTATATTTACCGTTGTTTTTGGAGCGTTGGTAATTACACCGACGGTTACTGACCATTGGTGAATATGCTATTCAGCGACGTTTTTAGAGCGTCGGTGATAAGACCGACACTCACAAAACGTCATTGAATAGGATATGGCTGCACTTTGATTGTTGAAATCACTGACGGTAAATATAGATAAATTTTTTTTTTTTTTTAAATCCCTTTATTTTGAATTTGTCCATCAAATGGAGATACAACCTGTAACATGTACATATGGATCTTATTATACAACCTCACGCTACAATGGCATTGAAACAAACCATCTTTACAAATTATAATTATATAACAAACTAAATTTACAAGCAAGGACAATATATTGAAGATTGTAAACAAGCTAAAGTTACAAGCAAAAATTGATCTTCTCTTCTTCCCACACGTGACTTCACCAACCCGTATAAAAACTCTGAAAATGAATATCCTTTTTGGCAGATTTAGCCTTATTGTTTGAAGCCCCACATTCTTTGAAAATGGGTATGGGAACAACTAAGAATATTGGATGTTGAAGAGGGTATTATGCATGCATTCTTTGAACTAGATAACCTCAAACATGAGCTTGCTTTTGCGCTAGATATTTCATTACTTCAATCAGAGCTCAAAAATCTTTCTTTGCAACTTGCTTTTGTCACTGCACAGCATATTTGTAATAGAAATTAACATAGCAACATAACCACACAAAAGGTCCATTAGTTGATATGTTTTAGTAGTGCTTACAATATAAACATTTCAATAAAAATAAATCAAATGACCCCTCAGTTTCAAACTAGTATAACAGGTGGCAAAAGAATAGCTCTCTGTTTTGGATTGCACCAAAAAAATCCAGTCTCTTATAGACCAGCTAATACATATTGAATTAAGGGTGATATGAATGCCAACAAGACCTATGCATAAGATTGGTACCCAACACCGGCATCTTAAATATCGGCAAAACCATCCAAAATCATCACATGGAAACAGGATTTGCATGATAGGGCTAGATGCCTAACATCAAATGCTAAGCAATTTTATATACCCATAGAAAATTCAATCTACTACATTGCTGAAGATTGCTTGGGTGGCATAAATTTGCCTGCAATGTCAGCCTTCAATTTCAACTAGTTGCAGACCCGTGCAATGCACGGGGCGAGAGAAAAAACTAAATTGTTTATAAAAAGTAGGTCAAGCTTCATGAGAGTAAGCAAAAGAACAAAAATGAAAATCCTAGATAGCACCCTGAAGTTAGAGTGAATACAAATTATGGAAAGACTAAAATCTTGTATAAGGAAAACCAAATTAATTTTTTTTGAATGTTTAAAAGCAAGTAATTATCCTCAACCATAGAGAAGAAATAGGTAAAGTACCACAAAACAGAGCACTAAAAAATGGCAACGGATGAAGTTCATGATCCGTGGGCAGACTGTAGTTCCTTTTTCTCGTAGAAGTAAGAATCCCAAACAGAGACATGGATTACAAACAGAGACAACTATTGCAAGAAAAGAATGAAAAGAAGAATCCCATATAAATGATCGCACTGGCGTGGAACATGGATGAAATCCATACTTATAGTTATTCGGGTTGTCCGTCGTCATGTCGATCTTGTCTCTTTCTATCACTGGTTGGTGGTGTATAAAGAAAATGTAAAACAAAACCTTAGAGAGACGGGGGATATTATTCTTGTAGAAGTAAGATTACAAACATAGATAACTATTGCAAGAAAAGATGAAAAAGAAGAAAACCATATAAATGATCACACTGGCATGGAACATGGATAAATTCAATAGCTTATAGTTGTTCGATCTCGTGCAACCATTCAAATGGGACATTAATGTCGCTATGGAGGCAATAAACTAATCTTTCTAAATTTATCATAACTAATACAAATAATCATTTTTAACTTCAAAACCATTTGCATATGAGATTATTGTATATGCAAATGAATATTAGAGGTATCCAAAGAGAAGGGTAGAGAGAAAGAGTACCTTCCAAACCCCACTACTTACAAATAATCATATTCGACTTCAAAACCATTAGCATATAAGATTATTGAATATGCAAATAAGTGTTAGAGGTATCCAAAGAGAAGGGCAGAGAGAAAGAGTACCTTCCAAATCTCCTCAATATAAATATAAGGTGACTTCTGAAGAGGTCTCCCATCATTAAATGCACCAATGACACATAATTTAAAGAGACAAATAAGAAGCTTCACGGAAGACACATTAACTTTTCATCCGGTAGAAATAGATTGAGAAGAATTAAAACACCGCTTAGAATAGTAGATAGAAATTAAGAATTTAGAGAGATCCTCCACAAATTTCACCGAAAAAAGAAATTGATAAGAATTAGTACTCTGCTAAGAACAGTATATAGAAATTTCTGAGGTCCTCCACAAATTTTGAGAGAGGCATTAAGGTCTTCACAATACGGAAACACGCTCGAATAGCTTCATCAATTTGCCATATTAGCTAAATTAGCTGCCAAAGAAATCGATACAAAGAAAGAAAACACTTTCAATTTTTCAACTAAATAGAGTCCTAGAACATACCTCTCATTGTCTCTCTCTCGGAAAAGCCCAGACTCCTCGCTTTCTATTGCCATGATCATATAATGTAACTCCTCCCTCTTCTAGGCTGCAAACTAAATACCAAATTTCCTCCTGTTTTTTATTAACTCCTTGTCTTCCAGCTACAAAAACGAAATCCCCAATTTCAAGAGAGTTGTTGAAACAAAAAGGAAGTTACTACCTTTTTGACTTTTAGTGAGAAGAAAAACAGATAAAATAAAAAGAGAGCCAACCCATACAATAAATTTAAAAGGCTTTGAATTGATATGAGAACCACTATCTGGGATGTTTTGTAACATAACAAAAGACTATCAAATCGAGGATTTCAAGAAAAATCGACAGTAAAGAGATTCATGCTTAGATGATTAACTTCTTCCCATCGTTTCACTTGAAGCAACACCAATTCACAACATAAAATAATCACTCTTCCATTTCCTCGAATGCATAAACAATGACTTATATTCCAAAATCAAATGGTCATAGAGGAGAAATTAAAATTACCTGAACTGCGTCTATCAGTTTTGGTCTATCAGAATCAGCGGCAGGACGGGTTCCAAAGATCAAAGAGCTAGGCCATACATTTCCCAAACAAAATACCTACAAAAACACATCATCCTGATAAAATAGTGAAGAAAGAAATAGAATTGCAGAGGGTAGAGAGTTGGTTTTACATTGAAATCAGGTTGGGTCCATGTTGAATCAATTCATTTTTTCCACAAAATCAATGCTCAAAGGATACTTGGGTAACATTTCTTATTAAAAATAACTTATGCGCAGGGATCATGTTACTATATTCCTGAGATAATAATCTATAACAAAAGATATAAATATCTTTGCCTTTGCCTGAATGAAATCAACATGAGCAAAACTCTGTTGGAAGCCCTATATAATCTTCTTGCTTGGAGGAGCTGTTCCACATGACATCTGCTTCTAAAATCCCAAGTCATAAGTGTGACTCTGCTCGATCAATAGCTCAATCTGGTGGGGGTAGAGAGAGAGAGAGAGAGAGAGAGAGAGAGAGAGAGAGAGAGGCTCTATCCTCTGGGCGGGGGTGTGGGGTGTGAAGTTCACAATCAATATGGAGATAACAACCTGGTAATTTAACAGTTAGAGAAGAATATCAATATATATATATATTTTTTCTGAATGTTTGAAGGCCGCTTTCATAGGCCTGTTGACAGTACTATGAGAAATCTATGATGCTATAACAAAGGAGCTTGCACTTACACATGCCAACCTCTAAAAAATGAATATGTGGGCATAGACACACTGATTTTAAAATTAATATTTAAGAGAAATTATATGATGAAGGGCCATATAAACAATTATCCATCATCCCATCCTTGATAACAGCAGCTCACTTTTTTAGGAGCTGCCGTTGGATCAAATATCAAGGGTGGTACTTCCGTCGTACCACCTTTACGTGTTTATACAGCCTTTCATCATATAATTCCTCACTATTTAAATAGGTTCAAAATGTTTGATATCAGTAGCTTTTAAACATTAAAACGACGGCATAACTTTGAATTCTATGCCCAGCATTGCATCAACCAAGAATCAAATAGAATGTTGAACATTAATATTATTTTATTTGGAAATTCAAAGTGTTCACAGATTTTAGCACTAACAGCATGATACTAATGTTGCACATCCCATGTTTTATAACTAAAATCATATTTGTCCACATTACTCAAAGTGTCACATAAAACATACAAATTGCCCGAATTGAAATGAATTACGCTTTCATGATTGTTAATGGTTTTAATGATAATCTTTTACCATCTATAGCTAGAGATGAGTTTGAACTGTAGGTAAATTAATAAGGTCGGATTCTTGCAAAAATATGACAGGTGGGAATGCTTAAGGTCGGATTCTTGCAAAGCAACACTCCCATGTGCAAATATATGACAGTTGGGAATGCTTAAGGTCGGATTCTTGCAAAGCAACACTCCCATGTGGAAATGGGGACATTGTAGACACATCACCAATCGGACCCATGATCCCTAGCATACAAATTCAAACACTTTATACCATGCAAATGTTTCAATTACCATATAATTTTAACTGGTCACCTAACAGTTTGCCACATCATGGAAAAAGCTTACTTGCTGAAAAATTTGAAGTAAAATGTTAACCGGCCATCATATAAAGTGATAGCAACATACTTGAGACAATTCCTCCAGAAGGAGAGAAGGACTGCACCATACTTTCATGAAAGATATAGAGAACACCATAGGAATAGAAAATTTAAAAAACAGAAACCAAATCATGATGCTAAAATTCAAAAAAGAACGAGAAAGAAAGGTTTGAACAGATGCGTATCTAGAAATGAAACACACGAGCGTGTGAACACAGAGATAGAGAGCTTGAAAGAAAGAAACAGAGAAAGAGATCGAGATAGAGAGCTTGAGAGAGAGAGAGAGAGAGAGTCCCAAACGAACGGGGCCATGGTATCAAATTCAAAATTTCAGAAAGGAAAACATAGAAAGAAATTAAAACAATCCCAACTAATGGGACATTCAAAACCCAATAAATTAAAACATTACCTAATAAAATTGGTGAGATTCCTATAAAGCCCATCAAACTACAGGTTTTATTTTTAGCCTATGCATGAACACCCAAACTAAAAAAATGTCTGACAAATATATTTTTTGAATATAAGTTGAAGATAACAGAAATAGGAGATTTTTGCATACCAATTCGGCAATTCCAAATAAACCCCACCATGCTTAACCCCATGGACGGTTATCTCCCTCAAGGGTCTTTTCTTCATCTTGGCCCCACCCACCACCAGATTATGCATATCATAAATGTAGATGTACAATTAGATAGCATCTTGAATACACTTATAGATGAACAATTACTCAAGAGACAAAAGATCATATCAATAGTGTTGCCACATCCTAATAAATAGAAGGAAAGAGGCAACAAATAACAAAAAGAACTCACGATTTCCATTATGTAGATCCAAAGGATCACTTTTCTCTTGATCCAAAGCTCTCCCATGACCTCTAGTATACTGTGCAAAGCAAAACCCAAAAGGGGTCTGAAGTAGGGAGAAGAGGGAAACCCACCCATGTAGTCTTGCCTGTACTTAAATTCATTGCTTCCATGAGGGAAAAAAGTAGAAACCCTGGATGAAAACCCCAAATCAAATAAACCATAGAAGCATAGAAGGAAAGAGGCAACAAATAACCAAAAAAAAAAAAAAAAAAAAAACTCACGATTTCCATTATGTGGATCTCAAGGATCATTTTTCTCTTCATCCAATGCCCTCCCAGGACTTGTAGTATCCTGTACAAAACGCAAAGGGATCTAAAGGATCATTTTTCTCTTTATCCAAACCATCCTGTTTCCACACCGTGAGCCCATACCACCGTGACCTCTACCAACGTCACCTTATACACCTTTCAAGATTTTAAAACATATTTGAATGGCCATATGAATGAGTCCACAAATTTGTGTCTTTTGTCATTCATCTTGAGAGGTCATAATGAGTGTCTCTACAAAATTCGCAAATAAATTCACAGGGTTGTCCATTGAGCATGGCATAAGATGCTCCTCTCAAGATTTTATAAATTATTTGAAAAGTTGTGGTGTCACTCCTATGACTTATGGCCAACCCTTAACAAGAAAGAGTTTTTTTGTTTGTTTTTGTTTTTTTAACAAGAAAGACTGTCTCCATCTAGTATAAGTGTTTGCTTCTAGAGAGAGTGGAAACCTCTCCCTAGATACACACTTTCCGAGGCAAAGATTTGTGACTATGCTAAAGAGGGAGTTGGTAGACTTGTTTTTGCATTTGGGCATGCTGGCAAGATGATCTATAAGAGGGATTTAACAGAAAGCTTCAGGAATTGAACTTGGCAGAAAAATAGGTAGGTAATGATGTAGGCAAAAACAGATTCAATTTTTGGAGGATTTAAACTCAGGCTCGACCTGGACCAGTGTTACCGGTGTCACTTACACCCCCCTCCCACATGCCCTCCCCGTGTATCGACCAACGATCTGCATCGCATGACCCACACGGTTTATTTGTGACCTGGGTCGTTAAAAATGGCGATCCAGGTCGTACGACTAAAAACATGCTTCGTTTGCAACCTTGTAGCACTGTTAGTCTCCTAAGCCCTGTAATTTGAAGGGTAAGTAAGGTATTAACAGTTAACTTGAAGGTCTTTGGTGCTCACCGGTGTCCTGTCAATATATCATAGTGTGTAAACCTTGTGTGACGACCCGCAAGAGAGAAAGAGAGATGAATGTCAACATACGTTGATATCATGCGTCCAAGTGCTCTTTTAGCCTCCAAAATGGAAGAGCTATTTTTCGCCCTTTGAGAGAGACATCAACACAGGTTTTTATCTCCAAGTGCTCCAGTTACAATTTACACGCGGATATCATGCTTCCTCTAGTGTATTACACTCTTAAAATTTTGGTATTTCCCTTGTTCAAGCTAACCAAACTTGTCAGTTGATTATTATATCATATTCTTTTCTCATAAAGTTTACTCATTTGACATTTTTTTATTAGTTTACAATCCCCTAATGCCCTATTCGTTTTAGATTTTGAAAATTGATTTTAATCCCAAATCAACCCAGGACCGCAAACAGTGAACCAAGCCTACCCTCATTATACCCCGTACCTATTCCCGTACTGCGTACCGGAATGAACCGCGTTCCAAGTAACACATTATCTCTTTTAAAAAGAATTATCTTTCTTCTTAATAAAGCATTATCTCTTTCAAAAAAACAGAAATGTAGATTGCAATTTCAGCCGTGTTGATGCCTGCCTTTAGTCATCATTCATCATACATTGCATGGATAAATTTCCCAATCAAAGCTATTGCATTGGGCGCTTTTTTCTTATCTAATTGAATTATAAATTGCAACTCCAACACTTAAAAGAAACAGGAGGGCAGCTTTCCTAGAAACCGCTCCCTTTGACGGATCCAAGCAATAGTCCAGTAACGAAAAAATTTACCCTTTTGAAATCACACTTCCATACAGTGAGAAAGGACATAAATCACTAAAAATTTAACAGTATATTCATTTCTTCATCAAAAACCTTGATTGTGTATCTTGTAAAGTTTATCAACAGTCCTTGTTATATTCTGCAATCTCATGTTGGCAAGTACTCCATTGTGAAGCTATCTATTACAGACTGTCAACTGTATATGTCACGAAGCTCATAACTTTGTCTTTGATTATTTTGTGCATTTCTCATTATTTTGGTCAATTTAAGTTTTTCAGCTGTTATCTTTCCGGTCGTTCAAAAGCAGCACCAACTTCTTGTTACTCTGCTTCTATGTAATGCTTGTGCCATGGAGGTATGTTCTGATCGAAGTTCTTCTACTTCATCAGTAATAGTTTGCCTTAGGTTTATTAATGTAAATAGTAAGTATGTTAATCCTGATAAAAAAGAATGTGCTATTGTATCTGTGTGCTTAGCACTGTCCCTAACTTTTCGTCTTGTTTACATTGTCATTATATAGTAATCATATTTTGGCAACATAACTTTATAGGTTAGTGGTTCATATCTTTCTTGAACTTTGTGTAGGCTCAATATACTTATAATTCCTATATGGGGGATTATCTATACTCCTCTCCCTCGTCTATTGTAACATGATACACATGTGCTACAACCTTACCTTTAATTTTAACTGCATTAATGTTCAAAATAATCATTATAAAGCTGAATTGGAATATAGATTTTATAAAACTAGAAATTATACTTACTTTTAGTAGTACTCTTTCTCCTATTAGGTGGGGAAGTAGATCCAAAACTATTACCAACCAATTGGGATGGTGGTCAAAGTGCTACATCAGTTGAACGAACAAGAAATGATTGAATAGCAATGAAATCAAACACCATGCCATTGTTATCCAGACTGCTACGATCAACAAGAATAAAAGAATCTTCCTTTTGCAGCTATCCAATTATTGTTAGAATCAATATGGTCTGCCAAGATTGGATCAATGTTCTGCATCTTCTTTCTTGCAGCTTCATGTTGTACATAATATAGATTAGAGCATTTTGATTTCCTCGTACACTGCTGCTCGGTGTCCCTGGTGATGAAAAGGGGCGCATTTGTCACTTCCCAAAATGAATTATATTGGATGATAATTAGCAAACAAGAAACATGGATACCTTGTACACTCGTATGATGCACGACAAGTATAGAAAGTAACAATTACAACTACAACTACACCTAAAATCCTCAGGGATGCCAATGGGTACAAGTAAAAAAGATAAATGATAAAAGATAAATCCTCTGGGTACAAATACTACCTCCTATAATCTCTAGGATTGGGTACAAATATTACCCCTTCCAATCTATTCTCCTGGATTTGGTATAAATACAACCCTTTCCAATCTCTTGGACCGGGTACATATACCACCCAGTCCAATCAAATCTCTTATGCTGGGTACAAATATTATCCCCTACAATCTCTTAGATTGGGTAAAAATATTACCACTTCCAATCCAATCTTTGGTTTGGGTACAAATATTACCCCTTGGATAGGCCTGGCAAAGTTGGCCGAACCGGGCCGAAACCGAACCGAAAATTCAGTTTCGGTTTGCGTAAATCAAACCGATTCAAATTTCGGTTCGGTTTCAGTCGGTAGAACCAAACCGATGTTCGGTTCGGTTCGGTTTCGGTTTGAACCCTTGCCGAACCGAAACCGAACCGAAACACTAAAAGTATCAAAACATAGTGATGTGTGGCATTTGAAAATTGAAGGGGCGCCTATTTCATTCGGTTCTCTACACAGACTACACACTTGTTAAGGTGAGCACATCATTTTACAGCCATATATAGCATGGGAGGCCTCACATTTTACATATCATGTTTTCTATATGGTAGGGCCCAATATAAACCCATGCGTATGATGGGGCCGATCATTTTATATCCATCAGTGGGCTCACCATTTCCACCCAAACCCATGTTTTCATAAGGTGATTCCCATCCACGCCAACCAAATCCATTAATAGGGTGGGCCCACCGCTTTCACGTCATGTTTGAATGGAAAGGGCCCAATTATTTTACACCCCGAGAGAAACCAAAGAAACTGAAAACCGAACCGAAACCGAAATTCTTGAATCAGCTCGGTTTGGCCATTTAGCAATTCGGTTCGGTTCGGTTTCGGTTTGGAGTGTAGGGGTTCGGTTTTAGTTTGGTTTCGCCCCAACCGGGCCGAAACCAAACTGTTGCCACCTCTATCCTTGGGTTGCAACTTGTATGGAGTTTTACCCGACCTGAATAGACCTGACCCGAAAAAACCCTGGGTCGGGTTACAAAATCATGGGTCTCGAGTCGGTTCGGTTTAAAGAAAAAAAACCAGATACTGATGAAAATCCTAATCTTCTAAATCTCTCTAAACTTGTTTCTTATTACACGGAAGGTGAATTTCCCTCTCCAAACCCATTGAATCTAGCAAAGATAAACATCCACTTCTTTCTCTATCGAATTACTCTGCAACACCTTATAAAAGCTCTGCAAACGGATCTAAAAATCTCGAGTGTAGGAATTGAATCCTATAGCTTGGATTCTGCAAATAAAAGACCATCTTCAGGTGAATTTTTGAACCATTTATTATTATTTATCGTTCTTCTAAGATTCTCTTTTAAACCTGCTCTTGGTACCAAAATCCACTCGAGCTCGTCCAGTGCTCAAAGAACACGCATTAGGGGTCCCAAAGTTTGGACTCTGGAAGACCACTCTAATGGTCAATTAAGAAATCAGCACCCATTTTAACGTTAATTGTGGAAGACTTTAACGATTTTTTACATCAATTCATGTTAAAAGGGGTGCGAATTATCCCTTTGGGCAAGTTCTGTTACCTATTTGGGCTATGTGCCAAGTGTCAGATTTTTAGTGGAAGGGCTGATTTTACCCCTAACAGCTGCTACCTTTTTGGAACACGTAGGGGTGTCAATGGATTCACTTCGGAATCAAATCCACTTTATGTCTCAGTCATGATCCATTCAATCCCTAGTCGGCCGGATCGGATTTGGAGTGTTCCTCGGATCCTACTTCCTGTGTCCCGGCCACGATCCATTTCAAATTGGACGAGTCCTAGTAGGTCATGCTTACATTGTACACAATTAAAATGTTAAAATGAAGTTATAATGTAGTAAACCAATGTTCTTGACCGGATCAAAAGATATGTAATAGCTCCCAAGTGACTCAGAACCCTAATACCTGCGCAATGATGGAAACCCATGAACAGAGTTGTTCACCAAATGAAATCCAAGGATGATCTAGCTCTTTTCGATGAGCTTCCCCCTTAATGTATCTCTTTTTATTGTTTGCCTATCTTTGTACTTGACCATCTCGGTCGGTTTCTTTAATTGATGTATTCCGCTACTTTTCAAAAAAAAAACGAGTTGTTCACCAAATGAAATCCAAATATGAATACACAAATGAATAAAATGATGGAGGAAGAGGAAGAGATGTAGAGATGTATCGTGAAAAGAGATGAAACATGAAAGTGAAGCACGAAATTGCATAAATGTGAAATTTATTTGCTTTTAGAGAAATACTCTACACATTACATATGTTATTACATACTTTATTACATATGTTATTACAAACATTATAAGGGTATTTTTTGTAAAAAAACTTCGGATCATGACTATCCATCGGATTTTCTTTGCATGTCCGGATCCGATCCAAAAAAATTTTGAATCCTGTGATGAGGATCCAAAACCCGTCCATGGATCTTTCTAGTATGCCCTTATCCGGTCCATTAAAGTTAAAGTTCGGATTCGGAGGATCCATCGATCGAACCGTCTGGATCCATCGACACCCCTAGGAACACGGTTTTGTTGATTTCAAAATATTATTTTTCTTGCCCTTTTTTCTCTCCTGGTGTGGTGAATAGCAGTTGGGTGAAGATGAAATGAGAGAAGCTGCAATGGCAGCGATCCATGCTCTCCAGCCCAATTTCCAGTCCCCAAAAATCACCCAAGATCAACTTGACAAGCTCAAGGTACAATCTCTCTGTTTAAAATCCATCCAATTCTTCATAATAATGTACATATTTTATCTCTTTGTGCAGATATATCAAAGCAAGCGGCTAAGTATTTATCTCTTTGTCTTTGTGTCAACATCATCATTGTTGATGGTCGATGATTTGCACATGAACTACTGTACTTGGAAACAGAGTTAAGTTTCTCTGGGTAATGCACTGTTTTCTTTTTATACTATTGTATCTCATTTGTCATTTGATTCCTGGTGTTTCTTATATTTCTTTGTTCTTTAGGTGGTTGTTTTACACTCTTTAACCAAACCATTAGATGATATTTGCACATGAACGCTGCTATACATGGAAACCAGAGGTAAGTTTCTCTCAGTAGTGCATTGTTATCTTATTATACTATTGTCTCATATTTCTCATTTGAGTCCTTGACACGAAGCAGTGTTTATTATATCCTCTTTGTTTTGGATTTTAAGAACTGATGGTGAGTCAGGGTATCCAGTTAACTGTTGATTCAGATCCATGTATCTCATAAGAAACATAAAATCATGTTTATACTAAAAACAAGAAAAAAAATTAACGTATGCTTTCAATACGGCAATGAGGAAAGTTATCACACTCTCTTCTCCCTAGCAGCCTAGTCCGGTGAGAGTTCTTTCAAGGACCCGCCTAGTTTAACCTTTCAAAGTTTAATCATCTGCGGGAGAATTTCGACTCACACTAAAGGGTGTCTGGTCTGTCCTTCTTACAACATGGACACATGTTCGTATTATTTAAAGCATGGATGGAAATTTTGTTACATGGACCACCGGCAATTCTTAGAGTACAATCAAAGATTTCGGTATGATAAGTTATCTTTTGATGGCAAAGTAGAAGTAACACTAGCTCCGATTTCGCTGCCAGAGAGTGAGGTACTAGATCAATTATAGAACATTAACATCACATTTGGTAAGAACCAATATGTCTGTGGGAAGAAGAGGGGATGTGAGGAGAATGATACTGAGCAATATAATTGGTTGGAACTTGGACAAAGCAAATCCAATTCTTTAAAAAAAACCTGATGTAGCGCACGAGCACAGAAGCAAACTCAGTTTCTATATTGGTATGTTGTGATACCAAATTTGATGTAGATCTGACAGTAGAAGCTCTGTTCCCAGTTAGCAGTTAGATCACATCACCACTTGACCAAATGCTCTTCATGTCGCAGCCTCAGTTTAAAAAATGACTGGACTGAATTGAAATTGTGAGTTCACTTCTCGATTAATTTCAGAACTGATTTGTTTTGAAATTCTGTCTTTTGCCGATATCCAATGATAAAGGAACCAGAAGTGCATTCAGTTAAGAACTAATATTGTGGATTGAGTCGCGGTTCAGTTCAATTTGAATTGAACTAGTATCACCTTCTACTGTTCACTGTTAGTTGCAATCCCCTACTTAAGCAAGATTCAATCAATCTTCTATTCTTTAGTTTAGAAACTCACTATCCAATTTACATCCAATTATTTTTTTGTGCTGTCAACATGAATTTACTATTTTAAACTGCTTGCTTTGGTGGACTGTTTCATGGGGTACATCCCAAAGAACAACTGAATTGAACTGGTCTGCAAGTCATCATTAATTCAGTTCAGTCCAAAGAACTATTGAAGGAAACCATGTCAAATGAAATATTAACTAAATCTTGGTTCCTTGAGACTTGTTGGGTCTGAACTATTTTAGATCAATGCTGGATTGTGGTAAAATTTGATAACCTCAACAATTGTCTAGAATTGGATAGTTCCATCGGTCTTGACTGAGCTTAGATTATTTATCGATCGGTAACTGATCCTGCGTACAGTATTGGATGTAAATGGACTACTTCTAACAGTCTCTAATCTCACAATTTTATGAACTTATTTCTGTTGAGCTCTGCAAATTCTTTGACAAAATCTGAAATATATAGATATTGCAGATTGCAAGTTTTTTATGGGTCTTTTTCTTGGTCACAATCTGTTTGGATCCCTTACCGGTCAGATCCTAATTTATGGGTCTAGGTCACACGATCCATTTTGACCGGACCGTCCTTTTGAGTATTCTCGGTCCTACTTATGTTAACACAATTAGACCTTAGGGTTACGAAAGGGAAAAGTGAAGAAACTCGAGAGTGATGAGAATAGTAATAGAAATGAAAAGTAGGAAAATTAAACATTGTTTCTGGTTTTGAGTAGGTTTTTGAATATTACAAAAACACCCTTTGTGAATAGACAAATGAACCAAAAATATGAAAGGTATTTCATACATTGGCACCCTCCATTCGGACCTATGACGCTTCATCGAATCTTTTGGAATGGACCTATGATGCTCCATCGAATCTTTTGGTTATGTCTTGGTCACGATCCCAAATAATTTTTAACCTTTGGAAATGGATCCAATAGACACGGTCGCATTGAGCTGTTGTGCCAAAATCTTGTCCATTAATGTTCGGACCCTTTAGATCAATCGGATCCCATAGTATTAGTCTATTAGATTCTTTAAACAAACAGAAAATGATCACTTTTCTCCTCATTCTAGCACATTTTTCATTTAAAAAAAAAAGAAAAAAGACCCAAAGTAATTATGAAAAGCATGCCAAATATCATAGATGAGAATAGCTTATATTGAATAGGGCCATTTCAGATGAAAAATGACACAACTCTTTATTTGAAACTTCTTCTATCAGGAAAACTAGAGGTAAAAAAGAGTGAGAATGATCCTTATCTCCCGTTAGAAAATAACACAGTAATGGAAAATTAAAGCGAGGAAAATCCTTCCTTTCTTCCCTACAAACTACAAAGCATCTTGATTCAATACAAGTCAGTGGCAGGGGAGAGCCCATTCTCTATTTGGGTTTGAGAATTAACACACTCAAGTTCAGGGTCTGTGTCTACAAAGGTGATGGCCTTGTCTTTCCTAAAAGTCAAATAAATAACGGCAAGGATGTAGAGCGCCATGAGAGGAAAGACAAAGATGCCAATGAAAATGTTGGCGAGCTTAGGCAGGCTGTTGTGGATGAGCCAAGTAACGAAGCTAGTGCTTAGAAAATACACATTGATCACAACAATGCAGAATCCAATGATCCAAGCGATTACCATGACCTGCAACCATGAGGGGACAAAGCACATAAAAGACAGAAAACTTATCTTCTTAGACTTTTTCTTTGGATGTAACATAGTTGTAAAACAAATTGTACGCCCATTTTTAAGAAAGTGGGTGTATCCAGAGCCATAAGAATTTTTAAGGAGGGATAAGAATTTTTATATGGGGGCAGCTGTTCAGCATGTAGCAAAAAGTGCATAGCAGGTCCCACATAAATGAATGTTCTAAACATATGTTACAGTATGTTCCCAAAACCTTCAATTTGTTAAGTTTTTACTATCATGCCTCCCAAAGTGAGGGCCACAAATCGAAGGGTTTATAGTTGTTGGATGTAAAACTTGCCACCAATTGGGAGTCGACATGTGGCACCAATAGGGAGTGGACACGTGGTGGCCGGACATCCAACCAATACCAAGTAAGGACTCTGATCCTCTAAATTGGCGCCCAATCTCCAAGGTATGCAATACAAACTGCATTTATTATTCCTTTCAGTGCCATTATCAATGTACTTTGATAATGGGGATCTACGGGGCGCCCCTGCAGATGGTTTTTGCAAGGGCGCCCTTCAGTTTTAGCATTGCGTGTATCTGTGTGTGTAAAGTGTGATAGTAAGAGGAACCTACATAGATTGAGTTCTTGTGAGGTCCCATCTTCTTTCGGCTATTACTGAACTTGAGAAGTGGGATGAGAGAAAATGGAAGCTCAAACAATTGTATCATCTGCATAAACAAAGCAGACCAGGTAAAAAATTAATTTCCAAATTGTACTGTACGTTGTAACAAAATGTAAAAAGAGAAGGGAAACAAATGCAAAGAAGATATACCGAAGCGATGATGATAAGACGACCAGCACTAGAAGAGCCACCGATTATGGAGACAACGAGGCTCGGAGTAATGGCGATGCACCTGGTCATAAGGTTCCGTTTCCATTTCTTCATTGTGAGACCCAAGAATCCCTATATATTTTTCTTAAAAAAAATCAGTCTAAAGAGCAAGATGTCAAGATAAAGGGTCGGTTTGGTTGTGAAATTCATCTGTACTTTAAGTGAAATCTCCATGTAAACTTCAATCTAGAAAGGCTCTTTAAGATTGAAGGTTTACACACAATTTACACTCAAAATTTTATTGGGTTTACTACTGAACTGACCAAAAAGCACCATATGTGTAGTGAGTATGTATCCTCTTGCCTGCATGATAAATTGCCCTGCATAAGTGCCTGTTATAGTGGAGCTTTGTCCAGATGCAAACAAGGCTATCCCATATATTGTAGAAGTCGATCCTCCCAATACATTCTGTAAACATAATGTATGAGGAAATAAGAAAAAAAATGTTTAAATCATTTTCCCACACTAAACTGCTCTTTAGTGTCAAGAACTTGAGTGAGAGTGATCCATCCAAATTGTGTAGTGTGGTGATAAGGCGTCAATTCGAACAACAATAGTGAAAAATATGGCATGGAGAAAGCACAAGAAGCTGATCTCTGTTTGATGTGGTCCTGTATGGTGTTTTCCCATGCTAAGTTCGAGGCAAGGCGGATAGTCCTCTTGGATTTTTCAATAGATTTCAGCTTGTGGTCTGTCCCAGGGCCATTTTTGGGTTAAAAAACTGTAAACACGCGAATGGTTTTCGAAAATTTGTCTCTTGCTTGCTATAGAGAGAGTTGGTCTATTTATCATTGAGAAAGAATTAAACAAGATCTTGATTACCTAGAAGATATACATTACAACCATGATTTCAAATCTCGGTTTCAGAATGCGTTTCGATCCTCACCGAAACCAAAATTTCGGCCTAAATCAGACGAAATCAATTAAGAAAGAATTTTATGTCGTCCAAAATTTCGGCCAAAATTTCAGGAAAAAAGAAATTTCGGTCGAAATTTTAGACCGTTTGTGGTTTATCCCATTTCAATTTCGGTCTCGACCGAAACCCGAAATTTATTTCAGTCGAAATTTCAAACCATGATTACAACTAAGTAAACCTAAGTGGGGGAAAGAGAATATCAACAGATGCAACAGACCATCCTCAAAATGCCTTTTGCATGGACGCCGGCAAATCCCTTTTCAAAATACTAGAGAGATCTTACAAGACTCTATTGGTTATGATGAACACAGACTTAGGCTCACAATGAATATCCTTGACTAATTGTTAGGGAGATATGGTGACCATGATCTTTAGGGAGTTTTTATATGGTGCCCGGCCGTCAAGTACCGTCAAAGTCAAAACGGTGCCCCCTTATATTTGATCCAACAGCTACCCACTTTTTAAGAGGCTGCTCTTGGGTCAAATATCACGGTTGGTACTTTTGAAGTACCACCTTCACGGGACTTGACCGTCGGGCATCATATAATTTCTCGAGCTTTAGGATGTCTGTTTGTGGGAAATGATTTCAGCGCTCCAATATTTTGATAAACTTGCGCTCCCATGTTTGTCGTGTAGTATTTAAAGAGCTGTAAGAGGAATATTATGTTTCTCAAAACGCTTGGCATTTTTAGTGTGGCCCACACTAGTGGGGACCCACTTTAAGTTAAAACGTTGGCTCTTCTATTCCACCTTGTATTCTATTCACTAAGGGAGTCTTAAGAGATAAATCTCAAGTGTTTTGAAACTCTAAAATAAGTAAGTATTTTAAGTGTGGAATGACACAAACTCTTGTGATCTGAAAACTATATATATATGTGCTGCGTTTGATGAGAACAAAACACATACGTATAGCTAAAGTTCCATCTAAAAAAAGGGTCCCTAATATGAGAGGAAAAGAGTGCCTGCGATCCTTCATCGAGCCTAAGGTTTTCTCAAGATTAGAAGATCTTTCTTCTCTTATTCGTGCGCAGAGATCGTGCTTTGTGTTTGTCGCTCGCCAAAGCTTGTTTATTCTACTTTCAAATTTTAGCTAGAGGGCTGCCATCCGTACAATCAAAATTGACCGTTGACAGGCTTTTGGGGAATTGTAATGGGTTTTGACTGATGGTTAAAAAACTATAATTAGAGATGGCTGACCTTAATCAAGAAAGATGCAGAATCAACGGTGAGATTGCTGCATTGGTTAGAAATATCATTAGAGATGTTTGGGGCGAAACAGACAGTGCCAGCTACAGATATGACGGCCACATTGATTAGAAATGCCAAGAACAAAGCAAAGCCGCTCTCAATAAGGAAGTACCTGCATGCATTCTGAAATAGGAATATATCTGTTAAAGATTTTTCAAAATCAAGTGTTTTTTGTCAAAACAGTTTTTGGAAAATATTTTCTTTAAGTGTGTTTTGGAAAAAGAAAAACTTTTCTTTGGAAATAGTTACTTTTTGCAAGAGAAAGAGAAGAGTGTAAAGTAGAGGGAAAAGATAGTCCCGTACCGACTCGTAAGAAAGAAAGAGTTGAGCTTATAAAGCTTCACTATTTCTTCTTATTTGTTTATGTGCACATGGGGTCTTAGCCATGGGTCGAACCGCGGGACGGTGCAACGCACCGTCCGCGCACACGCACGCGCGGCGTGGGCAATGGGCAATGGGCAATGGGCTATAGGGCGCTTTATCCCAACTCTCTAGGATTGATCTGGTTCGTTGAATCGCGTATGGGCGCGATCTAACGGCCAGAATTCAAACCGATCTGGAAAGACTCTATACAGGGGTGCTTTTCACACTGAAAAGTCACCAGAGGCTCTATAAAAGTTGCAGAACCCAGCCATTTCAAGGGAGAATCGAATTTACCCATTTCTGGAAAAATTCTTAAGACTTCCAGTGCATTATACTCTCTTTCTTGCTCCCACCCAAATTCGTTTTACTAAACTATTTTCTTATTGTTTATCTAATTACTGTTATACTGCAGTAACATAAATTAGACTGATTCTCTCAGGCTTGTAAGATTCTAAGGGCATTTTGGATTTGACTCCGCTTGTGCATAGCGTCGTCAAATTAGTAGGACATTCCTACTGGCTTCATTGTATCTTGGAGGCAGTTCGCGGATCCCCTTTGCACACTTCTAGTGGGGGCGAAATCTGTCTTAAGGAAAGCGATTTCGCGCCTTGAAGCAAACTGGTTACTGTTTTTTTTTTCTTTCCAACAGATACAAATTATTTCTCCAACAATATCAAACAACACTTTCACTTCTCAATAAATAATTTGGGTTTACAGTTTTGTTTTCTTATTCAGTTTAATCACGTACATTGATCTCGTGAGCAGATTGAGGTATCTTCCTTGATAGAACAAGAGCAGAATGCAGAAAAAGATTATGCCTGAAAACATAGATTAAGAAAAGTTAATGAAAGAATTTCAGCACAAATAATGAAAAAAATAGGTCGTGTTCGGCAACCATGAATATTATTCCATGGAATATTGGTGGACCCAATTGTGAAAGATGAGCTTGGAGGGGGGCACACATTGGTGGACCCTACTAACAAGTAACAACTAGTCCCATTAATATTTAATGAAATATTCTTTTTTGGTTGCCAAACATGCCCATATTGAATTGCGAAAATTATAAATGGATAGACAGTTCTTACGGTGTGACAATGGAACCGATGAGTGCGACGGTATCACCAGTTGTGCTCTTCCCCTTTAGGTTTGGAATGAAAATTCCCTTCAACATGTCTAAGACTGGAGGCTTTACATAACCCAATTCTCCATAGTAACACCCCGCCATGACAAACACGAAAATTGCTATCAGAAGTTCTAGTTTTCGAGCCTGCAAGAACAAAAGAGAACCCCATCTTTCTTCTTAAATTACATCATCCTTTTCTCTCTGCAATTTTCAATTTTAGTTTGATGAATAGGTGTTGTTTATATGAAAAATGCTGACACTACAATCACTGCTGCAAAAAATAACTAAACTCACAAATCCTCCTTTGCTGCATCATCTTTACAAAACAATTCCTAATTGCTTGATTTTCAAATTCCTTTTTTTTGGCTTTTGCTACATTGTTATTTTTCAAATGGGAAATGATAATGGCACTCCCTTGTTTTAATAATGTCACCATTCTCTTTATCAAGAGTTCTCTAATTAGATGTATATAAAGATCTTGCAATTCCAAAAGAGGAAAGTGTTTATGAGCTAGAGCTCAAATAACCTTATTTGAGCTCGAGCTCAAAAACTCATGCCGGCCCACTTTTTTGGGGTGACCCAAAGCATTCATTTGAAAGGCCCTTACATGGATAGGGTGCCTACAAAAAATCAGGTCCATAGGATCATCCTAACCCTTTCATTTGTGGAGGGAAAAAATAAGTAGATCTGTGGAGAAACAGTATATTTCCATTTTCCCCTCAACTTTTGGATAGATTAGGATGATCCTATAGACCTGATTTTTGGATCACACCCTATCCAAGTAAGAGTCTTTCAAATGAATGCTTTGGATCACCCCAAAAAATGTGGGCCCACATGAGTTTCTAACGCACTTGAGCTTGAGCTCAGAAACACTTTACTCTTTCCAAAAAGCTATCAACAATTATAAATTGAGGAATGCTAAACTCAATTAAAAGGGGAGTGGGGATGTCTTTTACCTTTCTGAATTTATTCTTACCAATGCTAAATACTTATTCCAATGTCTGGTTGCGAAAATGCCAATTGAGAAATTGAGCTATAAGAATCAACCACTACCATAGAAGTAAAACTAGTCGATTCACCATAAAACTCGTCCCACTTACTGTTAAACTACCAGTTACTCCAAAAGCTTAAGCTATTGGAGAAAGGCGTTATTTATCTTTAATACTTTTAACAATCCCCCGCACGTGTGGCCTACTTGGCAAACACATGGCACATGTGGTCCCACTTTGGGCCAACCATCGCATGTGGATTTTTGCTATCCCGGAGGTTTGAACTCGAGACCTTTGGCTTTGATACAATGTTAAACTACCAGTTACTCCAAAAGCTTAAGCTATTGGAGAAAGGCGTTATTTATATTTTATACTTTTAACATTGACTCGATTTCCGGTGAAGAGTTTACTCACTAACAACTCATCCGGTGGGCAAAGGGGAAAACCCAATTCAGCATGCAGTTTTTATACCCTCAAACAAAATAAATATATTTATATAGATAAAATCTCCTTACATAAATACAAAATGTACCCAAGTTTCTATCGCTTTAGTAGTCGCTCATTCAAGTCAACTCGACTCAACCCACTTTTTCTCAAATCGGGTTTAAGATTTTGACGGCTAAGGCCACATTTGGATACCCACAAGATTTAGAATTGGATTTCTCACATTTGCAGTTGAGATTTGGAACTGGATCAGATCCTTAGATTTCCAAATCAGCTACAACAGAGGAAAAAAATCCGATTTACAAATTTGTTTTGCAAGACATTATTTGGAAATCAATATTTGTGGCAATTACCTTCACCCTCGCTGCTCCTCAACCTTACTGCTACAGCAGCCAGACATCTCTCTCTCTCTCTCTCTCTCTCTCTCTCTCTCTCTCTCTCTCTCTCTCTCTCTCTCTCTCTCTCTCTCTCTCTCTCTCTCTCTCTCTCTCGTACAACATGAGCATGAGGATGATTGATGTATTTATATCCAAAACTCAAGTCCAAAAACATGAGGTATCCAAATGTGGCCTAATGGCCCTGTTTGTTTTGGAATTTGAGAACCCATTATTAGTCAAAAATTCATTATTAGAGTCAAAATTAAGGCCCCGTTTGTTTCGGATTCTGAGAACCGATTGTGAGTCCAAAGATGAATATCGGACTGAAATTTAAGTTTATAATTTGAGTCCAATAATCAGTTTTGGACCCACAACCAGTTCTGAAAATCCAAAAGAAACATGCCTAAACTTAAATTTGTGTCCAATAATCAGTTTTGGATTAACAATCGGTTCTCAAAATCTAAAACAAACAAGGCAATAGAAAACTACATATAGACACATTAAAATTAGGGATGGCAACGGTTCGGTTTGACCCCCAAACCGGACTGAACCGAACCGAACATAAATATGTCCAAACCGAACTGAAACCGAACCGAACCAAACCAAACGGAGATGAAAATCGGCGCATTTATCATTGTCGAGACCAAACCAAACCGAAACTGAACCTAACCGATCATCAGTTTTCCTTTTTAATTTTGTTTGCTCTCGTCCTATCTTCAGCAAATGGAAAAAGAAAGAAAGTACCCCAAATCTCTGCAAGCCCAGAAGTAGCAGTGCACTCGTTCCTGTAAGGAGAACTCCCGTCCAAACAGGAATGTGGAAAAGTATGTTGAGAGAAAAGGCGGTTCCAATCACTGTAAAACAAAAAAGATTTCAGTGCCCAAAACAATAACAAGAAGAAGATGAGTTAGAGAAATATCTAGTGAGGGTAGATGTATAACTATAGAGAGAAATTAAGAAGGGTATTTTTCGAGAAGATTTTTGGGTCATGATCAATCTATTATAAAGACCACTAAATGCTTTGTTGCATGATCTGTTCCTAAGCACAAGACTAGCTGTATAGAGGGAGAGAGGATGTTGAGAGAGAGAGAGAGAGAGAGAGAGAGAGAGAGAGAGAGACCCTCAGGGATATCAGCAGCTGTTACAGCAGCCTCTGCCATCAACCACAGGCAGTAATTCAGGTATGGTGGGTATTCAAGTCTGCAGATCTCAGACAAATGCTTCCCTGAAAAGAGCAAAATTAAAATGTATATATAGTGCATGTTGTTCAAAAATAATTTTCATTCCCATTTTCTTCTTGGTCGAGAAATGATTTATTAAGATTTCATACCCGTGGCTACACCTAGATTCGCTGAGAGTGATTGAATTACAAGGGCGAAGATCAATCCGATGAGAATCACCCACAGCAGCTGTCATTTATGAAATGAAAACTATTTAAGAACCAAGAACAATTGTTTGCACGTCAGACCACCTGGTGAATGGAAAGGTGGCTGGTCTGACGTGCAACCAGACTAGCCCTGAAATGCCTTTTGCATGGACCTAGCAAACCCCTAATAATAAGGGATTTGCTAGCGTCCAACTCAAAAGGCATTTCGCAGATGAGCTATTGCATGTGAGAACAACCACACAGGCTCACTTTTCATTAGATTCAGCCTTATTAAATTTAATTCATCTGAGATGACTGCTCTATCATGCAACAGCCAACCGCAAAGTGCTATTCTGTGAAAGTCCCTAGCTAGGGATTTAATAATAGTGATAATGATAATGATACGGTAGCCAAATTGGGACCGAGAGTGTAGCTTAACAAATAGCCTTTAACACCTTAGAAATCTCTCTCTTGATTTTTGGCTTTTTCCTCCATAAAAATGGCAAAACTACCCCTCTCATGCCATGTGGCATGTGGGGATTTGCTAGGTTACACTCTCGGTCTCCATAGCAGCACTCTAATAATAATAATAATAATAATAGGGATTTGCTAGGCAATTTTGCGGAAAGTTATTTCGCGGCTCACTTTTGCATGTAGAACAGGCACATAGGCTCACTCTTTAGCAGATTTTGTCTTATTCATTTAGTTCAACTGAGGTGGTTGTTCTGTCATGCAAAGGTGAGCGGTGAAAGCTTTTCGTGAAATTGCCTAGCAAATCCCATAATAATACTACGGGAATTCCTAGCCTCCATCCCAAAAGGCATTTCAAGGCTGGTCTGTCGCATTCATACACAGCCACCTCGTGCATGGAGACAAAAGTTGTTGTCTTTATTCATGAGAAGGCTGGTCTGACATGCAACAGACCAGATGCGAAATGCCTTCTACGATGGACCCTAGCAAATCTCTAATACTTACACTGCTACTAATAATAATAAGCTATTGGTATTCGTACTACAATGTTTTAATAATTGCACAAACTCATCTTGTCTTTTTTGTTTTAATCGGCTCCTGAGGGCTTTTTTTGGGAATGGTAATAATCTGACAGATAAATAATAAGACAAGATTAGTTATTGCAATTATCAAAATATGGTAGTGCCAATATCAATAGTTAAACAAATTATATTAAAAATTTTATATGGGTTCAAATGAAATTTAATAATATTGAGTTTAGCTGAGAACTTTTCTGTGTTTGAGAGAGAGAGTCGCTTTTCTTACTCCACCCATTTGTCATGATTTTAAGTGTCATCGTTAATCTCACAAACGCTAACAACCACAACATGATGATCTCACTTATTCTAACAACCCTAAACCAAGAAAGGGGTAGAGAGAGGGGGGATACTCTCACCTGGTATCTATGGCTAGCTCCAGCTTGTAGGTCAGCTTCAACTGTATAATTATCCAATCAAAAGCTTCAACATCAAAAACATTATACAAGGAATAACCATAAAAAAGGGGATTTTTGTCAATTAGTCCCTGCTTTGCAAGTTTTGCTAATTTTAATATTTCTAGTAAGGTGAGGACTGAGGAGTTCTATTATCAAAACAAGTAAGTGGAGATATTATTACCCTCAGACGAAAAAAAAACAAAAAACACTAGACAAATAGAGAGAGAGAGAGAGAGAGAGAGAGAGAGAGAGAGAGTTACGGTTGCTGGGATCCAAGTAAGCCAAGGACATAAGAAAACCAGGGCCTATGAAGAGCAGGAAGTTTGTCCGCTCGGGTCTCTGAAAAATGGAAAAAAAAAAAAAAAAAAATAACAAGGATCTTTGTAAACACTGGATTGAATCATTATGCAAAGTGTTAAGATTATATTTGATTTGATCCGACATATGTGGATTGAAAATCGGCATACATTTTATTACAATAAAATTTCCTCCAAACATAACACAAAGAACCAGTTATTCCTTGTAGCTCTTGAATAGTTATATAAGAGAGAGTAAAAATAGAAGAGAAAAGATGGGATAAACAAATAAACCTTGGGCTCCTCTTGCTGCATGTTATCTTTGCTAATGGTTGGTGGGTTTTCTTCCTCGATACAGACTGAAGCCATACGATTGCTCCCTCTAAATGAAGGGGGGCCTTTTCCAATTGGTTCCTGTTCCTCATTTGCCATCTCTCTCTCTCTCTCATGCTCTTAAATTTTAGTCATTCACTATTATTTATAGACCTGGCAAAAAATGACCCGGACCTGCAGGTCCACCCGGCCCGCCCTTAAATTACGGGTCCGATGACCCAATCAGTGACCCATTTGAAATTGACCCGCGGGTCCACCCGGCCCGTCAAAACTAGGCCGGGCCGGGTGGACCCACGGGTGCCCGTAGAGAAGTGCAAAGGTTTTATTTTGCACCTTTTTGGCCCTTTTTTCTGTAATTGTCATAACTTTTACTTTTTCTATGTATTTTTTTTGGTCATTGTCATTTTTTTCCTTTTTTCTATGTATTTTTTTCCGTAATTATCATATTTTAGAACATTCTTTCCATTTTTTTCCCGTAATTTTTCTACTTTGGATCCATTTTCCCGTAATTTCTCATTTAAAACTTAGTACCCCATGATTATTATTTATTGCTAGCCACCTTTTCACAAATCGTACTTCTGCCGATCTTTGCAGTTTGCACCGCGCCACAATAAGATAAATCTCTCAAACAGATGGTTGGCGAAGGTGGCTAGCAAATCCCTATACAGATAAAAAAAATCTTAAAAAAATATGTCAAAAATCCGGGTGGCCCGCGGGTCGACCCGGCCCTTACCGGGTCCAAGCTTAGTGACCCGTAAAATTTTCCGGGTCATTTTGACCCTGCCCGCCCGTTTGCCAGGTCTAACTATTTATATAAGGAATATGGTAATGGAGCTAAAATGAGCACCTCTTGTCTTTTATAAGAACTCCCCCTCTCTCTCTCTCTGACATGCTCTTAAATTTTAGTCATTCACTACTATTTATAAAAGGAATATGGTAATGGAGCTAAAATGAGCACCTCTTGTCTTTTATAATGACACCCTTCTTTTACTTACTTAAAAGATGCACGACATTACGTTGGTATGAAAAGCATGAAAATGGCAGAAGCGTTATTATGTATGAGAATAAGTGGGCCCTACTGTACCACCATATAAAAACTCTATCTTCATATTATCAAAGTTGAATTAAGTACCGACCCACTCAGTCCACTCAATTAGATTATATAATTGAGTTAAAAATTGAAGTTGTGGGGTGTTGATACTTGAGCTGCTAGAAAGACATGCTTGTTTCAGGGTGAGGAAGAGAATTGAAGAACATTATGGCAACCCTCCTGATTAAGCTTAATCATGGATTATATTTATAACAAGGGATTATATTTATAAAGTGGATGGGTATAAACCTCTACAAATCTGTTCATTTTTAACCTCCAAAAACTGAAGGGTTAGGATTAGGGCTGGCAATTTCACCCGAAAAAGAGGGGATCCGCCCCGCCCCGCCCCGTTTGGGGAGGGGATTCCCCGATTTGAAAGGGGAAGGGGAATATAAAAATTCCCCGGTGCGGGGAAGGGAAGGGGAAGGGGATGGAGTTGTCCCCGCCCGGCCCCGCCCGGCCCCGCCCCGCTAATCAATGCCATTTTTTTGTAAATTTTTAAGTGTTTTTTTTAAGGAAAACTACTAGAAACTCTGTGGATCGGCTACAAGATTCCCCCAAACATAAACTTAGCTTGTCTTTTCCTTTTAATTAGCTTCTGAGAGCATTTTGGGAACTATAATAACCTTTTCACAGATGTTGAAATAATAAAGACAAGCTGAGAGCCTGAGACGCCGAGTGTATGCAATTCTCAAAAAATCGTAGTGCCAACAGAATTTTAGGGTTGGATTGCAGGTTTTAATTTTCAACAAGAAAAATTTAGCTACTAGAAATTTGTTTCATGTCAGCACTAGACTGAATTGCAGTTAAAGAAATAAGTCATTTGTTGATTTTGTTCTCTTCTCCATTCTCATTTCTCATGCTCATCTGGGGGTTAACATGCTATACAGAATGAACTAATGAACATTATTTTGCGTGTGTGAGCGCCCACTTATGGACTTTTAAAGTTCATTGTGACTACTGAAATAGTTACTTTTTGCACATTGGCTGCCTGTTAATGAAGGTAATCCTGGTGCTCATTTCCTATTTATCATTCCATAATTTATGCAGAAAATTGCTGAAAGATGAGGTCCTGTTGTTATTTATGTTTGTTGTCTCATCCATGCATTTCTGATTTTGTCCATCTGTTTGTTGATCACATGAATAGAATCATAGCATTCATCACAATATTGTCTGTAATGGACGTAGAAGAAAGAAGCTCTGTTTGCTGGTTTGGTTGGGTTCCAAAGAGGGGGCGGGGCGGGGATTTTGTCCCCGAAGGATGCGGGGAGGGGAAGGGGAAGGGGAAGGGGAAGGGGATTAGATATTCCCCGCGGGGAGGGGAGGGGGATTCCCCACCATCCCCGCAGAGGGGAAGGGGAAGGGGAGG
>NW_027518730.1:422500-425000 GCF_043159265.1 Tasmannia lanceolata | reverse complement strand
CGCAAGTTTTGGGCATTTTTTGCCCGGATATGCCCAAGTATGCCCCGATAGGCCCGTTACGCCCCGGTATGAACGCGTATGCCCGGATAGACTCGGTATGCCTTGGGATACATGCGTATGCCCCGATAGGCTTGGTACGCCCCGATATGCGCACGTGTGCCCCAGTAGGGCTCGGTATGCCCCGGTATGTACGCGTGTGCCCCGATAGGCCCGGTATGCCCCGATATGCACACGTGTGCCCCAATAGGGGTCGGTATGCCCCGGTAGGTACGCGTGTGCCCCGTAATGCACGTTTCGCAGATCTCCCCGCATGTCCCGCCCCTATATGTAATACTTACTTACTTACTTACTTTCTTTCTTGCTTGCTTGCTTGCTTGCAATGGTTGGGAGTGCCCGGCATGCCCCGCTGCAGAGACCAAGGGCGCAATGACTTGGCACCGCGGATGCCGGGACTCCGGCACTTCCCGTGGCACTGATGGTTGGTTCCAAAGACAAAAGGCCGTGCAAGGCCACCGCACCGCGGATGATTTTGCTCGTGCTGGCGCCGTTGTGTGGCCAAAGAACATGCGCGAATGCTCGTGTCGGAAGGGTTGGTGTCCTGGCCCCGCGGGTGTCACGAATGCTCGGTTGCGAAGACCATGGGACCAGAGCCATGGCACGTCGGATGATGGCTCCAGCTGGCGCCCCGGCACTTTCTGTGGCATTGATGCTCGGTTTCAAAGACAAACGTGCGCAGGACCAGGGGACCGCGGATGACTGCTCGTGCTGGCCCCGTTGGGCGGCATTGATGGTCGGTTGCAAAGAAAATGCGCGATTGCTCGTGTCGGGGCCTGGCAAGCCAAGGCCAAGCGAGCCATGGCAACGCGGATGATGGCTCCAGCTGGCGCCCCGGCACTTTCTGTGGCATTGATGCTCGGTTTCGAAGACAAACGTGCGCAGGGCCAGGGGACCGCGGAGGACTGCTCGTGCTGGCCCCGTTGGGCGGCATTGATGGTGTGTTGCAGAGAGCATGTGCGATTGCAAGTGTCGGCCGGGTTTGGGTTCCCTTGGGCTTTCGGGTGCCTTGGACGCTGTCTTGCGAAGACCATGGGCACAAGGCCCCGTCCTGGCCCCTTGTTCGATTCGCTCTCGTCTTGCGCTTGCTTCCAAGGTCCTCCATGACCTTCCCCATGGCCTTGCTAGATCCCCCCCATGACGCATGACCTCTGTCCGTTGATTGGTTTTGAGTGCACACCATGCCCGGCTTGGCACCGTGTTGTCGCGTGAGTGGCATTTGGATCGTGCATGCTGGTGGGCTACCTGCCAATGCGCACAAGCCTTGCACACTAGCCTTGCGCACGAGCCTTGCACAAAAGCCTTGGACACAAGCCTTGCGCACAAGCCATGCGCACAAGCCTTGGACGCTAGCCTTGCACACAAGCCATGCATACAAGCCTTGCTCACAAGCCTTGGGCACTGGCCCATCGCAGTAGCCTTGCACACAAGCCTTGCGCACTAGCTTTGGGCACGAGCCTTGCGCACTTGCCTTGGGCACTAGCCTTGCACACAACCCTTGGGAACTAGCCTTGCGCACCAGCCTTGCCCACAAGCCTTGCACACCAGCCTTGCACACTAGCCTTGCATACAAGCCTTGCACACTAGCCTTGCACACAGGCCATGCTCACTAGCCTTGGGCACTAGCCTTGCACACAGACCTTGGGCACTAGCCTTGCGCACTAGCCTTGCCCACGAGCCTTGCACACTAGCCTTGCACGCAGGCCTTGCACGCTAGGCATGCTTGGGCCAGCAGCTCCCGCATCAAGTCGGCGGGTGTAGGCACGGTTGGGCGCAGATCCCGCATCGCCTCGTCGCGTCTGGGCGCAAACCCGTCGCGTCTCGTTGCGTCTTCAGAAGTCGTCGCTAACAGCACCTTTGGTTGCCACTGGTGGTTAGGCGGGTTGGTTGCGCAAACCCTATAGGAGGGTGGCATGCTGCGGGGCGCTGGAATGCGCAGGCTTAGGGCGTTTTTGCCCGGATAGGCACTGGAATGTGCTGGTTTTGGGCGTTTTTGCCTGGATAGGCTAAGGAATGGGCATGCTTTGGGCGTTTTCCCCGGATAGGCACTGGAATGGGCTGGTTTTGGGCGTTTTTGCCTGGATAGGCTAACGAATGGGGCATGCTTTGGGCGTTTTTGCCCGGGTAGGCACTGGAATGCCTGGCCTTGGCTGGGCATTGCTGGGTTGGGCTCCCTTGGCCTTTCAGGCGCCTTGGATGCTGTCTTGTGAAGACCATGGGCACAAGGCCATGGCATATAGTGGGGAATGGACCATGGTTGCCAAGGTTAGGCAATATAGAGGGCGGTGGGCGAGTAGGCCATGGCGTCACTTGTTTGCCCGTGTTTGCTCCCTTTGTGCGTTGTTTGGTTTTGGGAGCACACCTACCTTGCTAGGCTCGGCGGCTTACCCCTGCCCTTGTGGGTACTGGGTTGCACGTCTGTTTGCAACCCTATGGCTTGGTTGCT
>NW_027518730.1:410000-412500 GCF_043159265.1 Tasmannia lanceolata | reverse complement strand
CACACAAGCCTTGGGCACTAGCCTTGCGCACTAGCGTTCCACATGAGCCTTGCACACTAGCCTTGGACACTAGCCTTGCACACAGGCCTTGCACACTAGGCATGCTTGGGCGAGCTGATCCCGCATCAAGTCGACGGGTCTAGGCATTCTTGGGCGCAGATCCCGCATCGTCTCGTCGCGTCTGGGCGCAAACACGTCGCGTCTCGTTGCGTCTTCAGAAGTCGTCGCTAACAGCACCTTTGGTTGCCACTGGTGGTTAGGCTGGTTGGTTGCGCAAACCCTATAGGAGGGTGGCATGCTGGTGGGCGTTTTTGCCCGGATAGGCACTAGAATGTGCAGATTTTGGGCGTTTTTGCCTGGATAGGCTAAGGAATGGGCATGCTTTGGGCGTTTTTGCCCGGATAGGCACCGGAATGCTTGGCCTTGGCTTGTCCTAGCAAGGCATTGCTGGGTTGGGCTCCCTTGGCCTTTTGGGCGCCTTGGACGATGTCTTGCGAAGACCATGGGCACAAGGCCATGGCATATGGTGAGGAAAGGACCACGGTTGCCAAGGTTAGGCACCGGAATGCTTGGCCTTGGCTTGCCAAAGCAGGGCATTGCTGGGTTGGGCTCCCTTGGCCTTCCGGGCGCCTTGGACACTGTCTTGGGAAGACCATGGGCACAAGGCCATGGCATATGGTGGGGAATGGACCACGGTTGCCAAGGCTAGGCATATAGAGAGGAATCGCATTTTTGCCCGGATAGGCACCGGAATGCTTGGCCTTGGCTTGCCATAGCAGGGCATCGCTGGGTTGGGCTCCCTTGGCCTTCCGGGGGCCTTGGACGCTGTCTTGGGAAGACCATGGGCACAAGGCCATGGCATATAGTGAGGAATGGACCACGGTTGGCAAGGCTAGGCATATAGAGAGGAATGGACCACGGTTGCCAAGGTTGCGCAAGTTTTGGGCATTTTTTGCCCGGATATGCCCAAGTATGCCCCGATAGGCCCGTTACGCCCCGGTATGAACGCGTATGCCCGGATAGACTCGGTATGCCTTGGGATACATGCGTATGCCCCGATAGGCTTGGTACGCCCCGATATGCGCACGTGTGCCCCAGTAGGGCTCGGTATGCCCCGGTATGTACGCGTGTGCCCCGATAGGCCCGGTATGCCCCGATATGCACACGTGTGCCCCAATAGGGGTCGGTATGCCCCGGTAGGTACGCGTGTGCCCCGTAATGCACGTTTCGCAGATCTCCCCGCATGTCCCGCCCCTATATGTAATACTTACTTACTTACTTACTTTCTTTCTTGCTTGCTTGCTTGCTTGCAATGGTTGGGAGTGCCCGGCATGCCCCGCTGCAGAGACCAAGGGCGCAATGACTTGGCACCGCGGATGCCGGGACTCCGGCACTTCCCGTGGCACTGATGGTTGGTTCCAAAGACAAAAGGCCGTGCAAGGCCACCGCACCGCGGATGATTTTGCTCGTGCTGGCGCCGTTGTGTGGCCAAAGAACATGCGCGAATGCGCGTGTCGGAAGGGTTGGTGTCCTGGCCCCGCGGGTGTCACGAATGCTCGGTTGCGAAGACCATGGGACCAGAGCCATGGCACGTCGGATGATGGCTCCAGCTGGCGCCCCGGCACTTTCTGTGGCATTGATGCTCGGTTTCAAAGACAAACGTGCGCAGGGCCAGGGGACCGCGGATGACTGCTCGTGCTGGCCCCGTTGGGCGGCATTGATGGTCGGTTGCAAAGAAAATGCGCGATTGCTCGTGTCGGGGCCTGGCAAGCCAAGGCCAAGCGAGCCATGGCAACGCGGATGATGGCTCCAGCTGGCGCCCCGGCACTTTCTGTGGCATTGATGCTCGGTTTCGAAGACAAACGTGCGCAGGGCCAGGGGACCGCGGAGGACTGCTCGTGCTGGCCCCGTTGGGCGGCATTGATGGTGTGTTGCAGAGAGCATGTGCGATTGCAAGTGTCGGCCGGGTTTGGGTTCCCTTGGGCTTTCGGGTGCCTTGGACGCTGTCTTGCGAAGACCATGGGCACAAGGCCCCGTCCTGGCCCCTTGTTCGATTCGCTCTCGTCTTGCGCTTGCTTCCAAGGTCCTCCATGACCTTCCCCATGGCCTTGCTAGATCCCCCCCATGACGCATGACCTCTGTCCGTTGATTGGTTTTGAGTGCACACCATGCCCGGCTTGGCACCGTGTTGTCGCGTGAGTGGCATTTGGATCGTGCATGCTGGTGGGCTACCTGCCAATGCGCACAAGCCTTGCACACTAGCCTTGCGCACGAGCCTTGCACAAAAGCCTTGGACACAAGCCTTGCGCACAAGCCATGCGCACAAGCCTTGGACGCTAGCCTTGCACACAAGCCATGCATACAAGCCTTGCTCACAAGCCTTGGGCACTGGCCCATCGCAGTAGCCTTGCACACAAGCCTTGCGCACTAGCTTTGGGCACGAGCCTTGCGCACTTGCCTTGGGCACTAGCCTTGCACACAACCCTTGGGAACTAGCCTT
>NW_027518730.1:385000-390000 GCF_043159265.1 Tasmannia lanceolata | reverse complement strand
GTTGCCAAGGTTAGGCACCGGAATGCTTGGCCTTGGCTTGCCCTAGCAGGGCATTGCTGGGTTGGGCTCCCTTGGCCTTTTGGGCGCCTTGGACGATGTCTTGCGAAGACCATGGGCACAAGGCCATGGCATATGGTGAGGAAAGGACCACGGTTGCCAAGGTTAGGCACCGGAATGCTTGGCCTTGGCTTGCCAAAGCAGGGCATTGCTGGGTTGGGCTCCCTTGGCCTTCCGGGCGCCTTGGACACTGTCTTGGGAAGACCATGGGCACAAGGCCATGGCATATGGTGGGGAATGGACCACGGTTGCCAAGGCTAGGCATATAGAGAGGAATCACATTTTTGCCCGGATAGGCACCGGAATGCTTGGCCTTGGCTTGCCATAGCAGGGCATTGCTGGGTTGGGCTCCCTTGGCCTTCCGGGGGCCTTGGACGCTGTCTTGGGAAGACCATGGGCACAAGGCCATGGCATATAGTGAGGAATGGACCACGGTTGGCAAGGCTAGGCATATAGAGAGGAATGGACCACGGTTGCCAAGGTTGCGCAAGTTTTGGGCATTTTTTGCCCGGATATGCCCAAGTATGCCCCGATAGGCCCGTTACGCCCCGGTATGAACGCGTATGCCCGGATAGACTCGGTATGCCTTGGGATACATGCGTATGCCCCGATAGGCTTGGTACGCCCCGATATGCGCACGTGTGCCCCAGTAGGGCTCGGTATGCCCCGGTATGTACGCGTGTGCCCCGATAGGCCCGGTATGCCCCGATATGCACACGTGTGCCCCAATAGGGGTCGGTATGCCCCGGTAGGTACGCGTGTGCCCCGTAATGCACGTTTCGCAGATCTCCCCGCATGTCCCGCCCCTATATGTAATACTTACTTACTTACTTACTTTCTTTCTTGCTTGCTTGCTTGCTTGCAATGGTTGGGAGTGCCCGGCATGCCCCGCTGCAGAGACCAAGGGCGCAATGACTTGGCACCGCGGATGCCGGGACTCCGGCACTTCCCGTGGCACTGATGGTTGGTTCCAAAGACAAAAGGCCGTGCAAGGCCACCGCACCGCGGATGATTTTGCTCGTGCTGGCGCCGTTGTGTGGCCAAAGAACATGCGCGAATGCTCGTGTCGGAAGGGTTGGTGTCCTGGCCCCGCGGGTGTCACGAATGCTCGGTTGCGAAGACCATGGGACCAGAGCCATGGCACGTCGGATGATGGCTCCAGCTGGCGCCCCGGCACTTTCTGTGGCATTGATGCTCGGTTTCAAAGACAAACGTGCGCAGTGCCAGGGGACCGCGGATGACTGCTCGTGCTGGCCCCGTTGGGCGGCATTGATGGTCGGTTGCAAAGAAAATGCGCGATTGCTCGTGTCGGGGCCCGGCAAGCCAAGGCCAAGCGAGCCATGGCACGTCGGATGATGGCTCCAGCTGGCGCCCCGGCACTTTCTGTGGCATTGATGCTCGGTTTCAAAGACAAACGTGCGCAGGGCCAGGGGACCGCGGATGACTGCTCGTGCTGGCCCCGTTGGGCGGCATTGATGGTCGGTTGCAAAGAAAATGCGCGATTGCTCGTGTCGGGGCCTGGCAAGCCAAGGCCAAGCGAGCCATGGCAACGCGGATGATGGCTCGCTAGTGCTGGCGCCGTGCACAGTGGCCTCGCACACTCGCCCTGCACGCTTCCCTTGCACGCAGCCTTGCACACTAGCCTCGCATGCGAGCCTTGCACCCTAGCCATGCAAACTAGCCTTGCACGGTAGCCATGCACACAAGCCGTGCACATTAGGCATGCGCACAAGCCCCGCACACTAGCCTTGCGCACAACCCTTGCACACAAGCCATGCACTCGAGCAATGCACACAAGCCTTGCACTCAAGCAATGCACACAAGCCCTGGACACTAGCCTTGCACACGGGCCTGGCACACAAGCCTTGGGCACTAGCCTTGCGCACTAGCGTTCCACATGAGCCTTGCACACTAGCCTTGGACACTAGCCTTGCACACAGGCCTTGCACACTAGGCATGCTTGGGCGAGCTGATCCCGCATCAAGTCGACGGGTCTAGGCATTCTTGGGCGCAGATCCCGCATCGTCTCGTCGCGTCTGGGCGCAAACACGTCGCGTCTCGTTGCGTCTTCAGAAGTCGTCGCTAACAGCACCTTTGGTTGCCACTGGTGGTTAGGCTGGTTGGTTGCGCAAACCCTATAGGAGGGTGGCATGCTGGTGGGCGTTTTTGCCCGGATAGGCACTAGAATGTGCAGATTTTGGGCGTTTTTGCCTGGATAGGCTAAGGAATGGGCATGCTTTGGGCGTTTTTGCCCGGATAGGCACCGGAATGCTTGGCCTTGGCTTGTCCTAGCAAGGCATTGCTGGGTTGGGCTCCCTTGGCCTTTTGGGCGCCTTGGACGATGTCTTGCGAAGACCATGGGCACAAGGCCATGGCATATGGTGAGGAAAGGACCACGGTTGCCAAGGTTAGGCACCGGAATGCTTGGCCTTGGCTTGCCAAAGCAGGGCATTGCTGGGTTGGGCTCCCTTGGCCTTCCGGGCGCCTTGGACACTGTCTTGGGAAGACCATGGGCACAAGGCCATGGCATATGGTGGGGAATGGACCACGGTTGCCAAGGCTAGGCATATAGAGAGGAATTGCATTTTTGCCCGGATAGGCACCGGAATGCTTGGCCTTGGCTTGCCATAGCAGGGCATTGCTGGGTTGGGCTCCCTTGGCCTTCCGGGGGCCTTGGACGCTGTCTTGGGAAGACCATGGGCACAAGGCCATGGCATATAGTGAGGAATGGACCACGGTTGGCAAGGCTAGGCATATAGAGAGGAATGGACCACGGTTGCCAAGGTTGCGCAAGTTTTGGGCATTTTTTGCCCGGATATGCCCAAGTATGCCCCGATAGGCCCGTTACGCCCCGGTATGAACGCGTATGCCCGGATAGACTCGGTATGCCTTGGGATACATGCGTATGCCCCGATAGGCTTGGTACGCCCCGATATGCGCACGTGTGCCCCAGTAGGGCTCGGTATGCCCCGGTATGTACGCGTGTGCCCCGATAGGCCCGGTATGCCCCGATATGCACACGTGTGCCCCAATAGGGGTCGGTATGCCCCGGTAGGTACGCGTGTGCCCCGTAATGCACGTTTCGCAGATCTCCCCGCATGTCCCGCCCCTATATGTAATACTTACTTACTTACTTACTTTCTTTCTTGCTTGCTTGCTTGCTTGCAATGGTTGGGAGTGCCCGGCATGCCCCGCTGCAGAGACCAAGGGCGCAATGACTTGGCACCGCGGATGCCGGGACTCCGGCACTTCCCGTGGCACTGATGGTTGGTTCCAAAGACAAAAGGCCGTGCAAGGCCACCGCACCGCGGATGATTTTGCTCGTGCTGGCGCCGTTGTGTGGCCAAAGAACATGCGCGAATGCTCGTGTCGGAAGGGTTGGTGTCCTGGCCCCGCGGGTGTCACGAATGCTCGGTTGCGAAGACCATGGGACCAGAGCCATGGCACGTCGGATGATGGCTCCAGCTGGCGCCCCGGCACTTTCTGTGGCATTGATGCTCGGTTTCAAAGACAAACGTGCGCAGGGCCAGGGGACCGCGGATGACTGCTCGTGCTGGCCCCGTTGGGCGGCATTGATGGTCGGTTGCAAAGAAAATGCGCGATTGCTCGTGTCGGGGCCTGGCAAGCCAAGGCCAAGCGAGCCATGGCAACGCGGATGATGGCTCCAGCTGGCGCCCCGGCACTTTCTGTGGCATTGATGCTCGGTTTCGAAGACAAACGTGCGCAGGGCCAGGGGACCGCGGAGGACTGCTCGTGCTGGCCCCGTTGGGCGGCATTGATGGTGTGTTGCAGAGAGCATGTGCGATTGCAAGTGTCGGCCGGGTTTGGGTTCCCTTGGGCTTTCGGGTGCCTTGGACGCTGTCTTGCGAAGACCATGGGCACAAGGCCCCGTCCTGGCCCCTTGTTCGATTCGCTCTCGTCTTGCGCTTGCTTCCAAGGTCCTCCATGACCTTCCCCATGGCCTTGCTAGATCCCCCCCATGACGCATGACCTCTGTCCGTTGATTGGTTTTGAGTGCACACCATGCCCGGCTTGGCACCGTGTTGTCGCGTGAGTGGCATTTGGATCGTGCATGCTGGTGGGCTACCTGCCAATGCGCACAAGCCTTGCACACTAGCCTTGCGCACGAGCCTTGCACAAAAGCCTTGGACACAAGCCTTGCGCACAAGCCATGCGCACAAGCCTTGGACGCTAGCCTTGCACACAAGCCATGCATACAAGCCTTGCTCACAAGCCTTGGGCACTGGCCCATCGCAGTAGCCTTGCACACAAGCCTTGCGCACTAGCTTTGGGCACGAGCCTTGCGCACTTGCCTTGGGCACTAGCCTTGCACACAACCCTTGGGAACTAGCCTTGCGCACCAGCCTTGCCCACAAGCCTTGCACACCAGCCTTGCACACTAGCCTTGCATACAAGCCTTGCACACTAGCCTTGCACACAGGCCATGCTCACTAGCCTTGGGCACTAGCCTTGCACACAGACCTTGGGCACTAGCCTTGCGCACTAGCCTTGCCCACGAGCCTTGCACACTAGCCTTGCACGCAGGCCTTGCACGCTAGGCATGCTTGGGCCAGCAGCTCCCGCATCAAGTCGGCGGGTGTAGGCACGGTTGGGCGCAGATCCCGCATCGCCTCGTCGCGTCTGGGCGCAAACCCGTCGCGTCTCGTTGCGTCTTCAGAAGTCGTCGCTAACAGCACCTTTGGTTGCCACTGGTGGTTAGGCGGGTTGGTTGCGCAAACCCTATAGGAGGGTGGCATGCTGCGGGGCGCTGGAATGCGCAGGCTTAGGGCGTTTTTGCCCGGATAGGCACTGGAATGTGCTGGTTTTGGGCGTTTTTGCCTGGATAGGCTAAGGAATGGGCATGCTTTGGGCGTTTTCCCCGGATAGGCACTGGAATGGGCTGGTTTTGGGCGTTTTTGCCTGGATAGGCTAACGAATGGGGC
>NW_027518730.1:370000-375000 GCF_043159265.1 Tasmannia lanceolata | reverse complement strand
GTCGGGGCCTGGCAAGCCAAGGCCAAGCGAGCCATGGCAACGCGGATGATGGCTCGCTAGTGCTGGCGCCGTGCACAGTGGCCTCGCACACTCGCCCTGCACGCTTCCCTTGCACGCAGCCTTGCACACTAGCCTCGCATGCGAGCCTTGCACCCTAGCCATGCAAACTAGCCTTGCACGGTAGCCATGCACACAAGCCGTGCACATTAGCCATGCGCACAAGCCCCGCACACTAGCCTTGCGCACAACCCTTGCACACAAGCCATGCACTCGAGCAATGCACACAAGCCTTGCACTCAAGCAATGCACACAAGCCCTGGACACTAGCCTTGCACACGGGCCTGGCACACAAGCCTTGGGCACTAGCCTTGCGCACTAGCGTTCCACATGAGCCTTGCACACTAGCCTTGGACACTAGCCTTGCACACAGGCCTTGCACACTAGGCATGCTTGGGCGAGCTGATCCCGCATCAAGTCGACGGGTCTAGGCATTCTTGGGCGCAGATCCCGCATCGTCTCGTCGCGTCTGGGCGCAAACACGTCGCGTCTCGTTGCGTCTTCAGAAGTCGTCGCTAACAGCACCTTTGGTTGCCACTGGTGGTTAGGCTGGTTGGTTGCGCAAACCCTATAGGAGGGTGGCATGCTGGTGGGCGTTTTTGCCCGGATAGGCACTAGAATGTGCAGATTTTGGGCGTTTTTGCCTGGATAGGCTAAGGAATGGGCATGCTTTGGGCGTTTTTGCCCGGATAGGCACCGGAATGCTTGGCCTTGGCTTGTCCTAGCAAGGCATTGCTGGGTTGGGCTCCCTTGGCCTTTTGGGCGCCTTGGACGATGTCTTGCGAAGACCATGGGCACAAGGCCATGGCATATGGTGAGGAAAGGACCACGGTTGCCAAGGTTAGGCACCGGAATGCTTGGCCTTGGCTTGCCAAAGCAGGGCATTGCTGGGTTGGGCTCCCTTGGCCTTCCGGGCGCCTTGGACACTGTCTTGGGAAGACCATGGGCACAAGGCCATGGCATATGGTGGGGAATGGACCACGGTTGCCAAGGCTAGGCATATAGAGAGGAATTGCATTTTTGCCCGGATAGGCACCGGAATGCTTGGCCTTGGCTTGCCATAGCAGGGCATTGCTGGGTTGGGCTCCCTTGGCCTTCCGGGGGCCTTGGACGCTGTCTTGGGAAGACCATGGGCACAAGGCCATGGCATATAGTGAGGAATGGACCACGGTTGGCAAGGCTAGGCATATAGAGAGGAATGGACCACGGTTGCCAAGGTTGCGCAAGTTTTGGGCATTTTTTGCCCGGATATGCCCAAGTATGCCCCGATAGGCCCGTTACGCCCCGGTATGAACGCGTATGCCCGGATAGACTCGGTATGCCTTGGGATACATGCGTATGCCCCGATAGGCTTGGTACGCCCCGATATGCGCACGTGTGCCCCAGTAGGGCTCGGTATGCCCCGGTATGTACGCGTGTGCCCCGATAGGCCCGGTATGCCCCGATATGCACACGTGTGCCCCAATAGGGGTCGGTATGCCCCGGTAGGTACGCGTGTGCCCCGTAATGCACGTTTCGCAGATCTCCCCGCATGTCCCGCCCCTATATGTAATACTTACTTACTTACTTACTTTCTTTCTTGCTTGCTTGCTTGCTTGCAATGGTTGGGAGTGCCCGGCATGCCCCGCTGCAGAGACCAAGGGCGCAATGACTTGGCACCGCGGATGCCGGGACTCCGGCACTTCCCGTGGCACTGATGGTTGGTTCCAAAGACAAAAGGCCGTGCAAGGCCACCGCACCGCGGATGATTTTGCTCGTGCTGGCGCCGTTGTGTGGCCAAAGAACATGCGCGAATGCTCGTGTCGGAAGGGTTGGTGTCCTGGCCCCGCGGGTGTCACGAATGCTCGGTTGCGAAGACCATGGGACCAGAGCCATGGCACGTCGGATGATGGCTCCAGCTGGCGCCCCGGCACTTTCTGTGGCATTGATGCTCGGTTTCAAAGACAAACGTGCGCAGGGCCAGGGGACCGCGGATGACTGCTCGTGCTGGCCCCGTTGGGCAGCATTGATGGTCGGTTGCAAAGAAAATGCGCGATTGCTCGTGTCGGGGCCCGGCAAGCCAAGGCCAAGCGAGCCATGGCACGTCGGATGATGGCTCCAGCTGGCGCCCCGGCACTTTCTGTGGCATTGATGCTCGGTTTCAAAGACAAACGTGCGCAGGGCCAGGGGACCGCGGATGACTGCTCGTGCTGGCCCCGTTGGGCGGCATTGATGGTCGGTTGCAAAGAAAATGCGCGATTGCTCGTGTCGGGGCCTGGCAAGCCAAGGCCAAGCGAGCCATGGCAACGCGGATGATGGCTCGCTAGTGCTGGCGCCGTGCACAGTGGCCTCGCACACTCGCCCTGCACGCTTCCCTTGCACGCAGCCTTGCACACTAGCCTCGCATGCGAGCCTTGCACCCTAGCCATGCAAACTAGCCTTGCACGGTAGCCATGCACACAAGCCGTGCACATTAGCCATGCGCACAAGCCCCGCACACTAGCCTTGCGCACAACCCTTGCACACAAGCCATGCACTCGAGCAATGCACACAAGCCTTGCACTCAAGCAATGCACACAAGCCCTGGACACTAGCCTTGCACACGGGCCTGGCACACAAGCCTTGGGCACTAGCCTTGCGCACTAGCGTTCCACATGAGCCTTGCACACTAGCCTTGGACACTAGCCTTGCACACAGGCCTTGCACACTAGGCATGCTTGGGCGAGCTGATCCCGCATCAAGTCGACGGGTCTAGGCATTCTTGGGCGCAGATCCCGCATCGTCTCGTCGCGTCTGGGCGCAAACACGTCGCGTCTCGTTGCGTCTTCAGAAGTCGTCGCTAACAGCACCTTTGGTTGCCACTGGTGGTTAGGCTGGTTGGTTGCGCAAACCCTATAGGAGGGTGGCATGCTGGTGGGCGTTTTTGCCCGGATAGGCACTAGAATGTGCAGATTTTGGGCGTTTTTGCCTGGATAGGCTAAGGAATGGGCATGCTTTGGGCGTTTTTGCCCGGATAGGCACCGGAATGCTTGGCCTTGGCTTGTCCTAGCAAGGCATTGCTGGGTTGGGCTCCCTTGGCCTTTTGGGCGCCTTGGACGATGTCTTGCGAAGACCATGGGCACAAGGCCATGGCATATGGTGAGGAAAGGACCACGGTTGCCAAGGTTAGGCACCGGAATGCTTGGCCTTGGCTTGCCAAAGCAGGGCATTGCTGGGTTGGGCTCCCTTGGCCTTCCGGGCGCCTTGGACGCTGTCTTGGGAAGACCATGGGCACAAGGCCATGGCATATAGTGAGGAATGGACCACGGTTGGCAAGGCTAGGCATATAGAGAGGAATGGACCACGGTTGCCAAGGTTGCGCAAGTTTTGGGCATTTTTTGCCCGGATATGCCCAAGTATGCCCCGATAGGCCCGTTACGCCCCGGTATGAACGCGTATGCCCGGATAGACTCGGTATGCCTTGGGATACATGCGTATGCCCTGATAGGCTTGGTACGCCCCGATATGCGCACGTGTGCCCCAGTAGGGCTCGGTATGCCCCGGTATGTACGCGTGTGCCCCGATAGGCCCGGTATGCCCCGATATGCACACGTGTGCCCCAATAGGGGTCGGTATGCCCCGGTAGGTACGCGTGTGCCCCGTAATGCACGTTTCGCAGATCTCCCCGCATGTCCCGCCCCTATATGTAATACTTACTTACTTACTTACTTTCTTTCTTGCTTGCTTGCTTGCTTGCAATGGTTGGGAGTGCCCGGCATGCCCCGCTGCAGAGACCAAGGGCGCAATGACTTGGCACCGCGGATGCCGGGACTCCGGCACTTCCCGTGGCACTGATGGTTGGTTCCAAAGACAAAAGGCCGTGCAAGGCCACCGCACCGCGGATGATTTTGCTCGTGCTGGCGCCGTTGTGTGGCCAAAGAACATGCGCGAATGCTCGTGTCGGAAGGGTTGGTGTCCTGGCCCCGCGGGTGTCACGAATGCTCGGTTGCGAAGACCATGGGACCAGAGCCATGGCACGTCGGATGATGGCTCCAGCTGGCGCCCCGGCACTTTCTGTGGCATTGATGCTCGGTTTCAAAGACAAACGTGCGCAGGGCCAGGGGACCGCGGATGACTGCTCGTGCTGGCCCCGTTGGGCGGCATTGATGGTCGGTTGCAAAGAAAATGCGCGATTGCTCGTGTCGGGGCCTGGCAAGCCAAGGCCAAGCGAGCCATGGCAACGCGGATGATGGCTCCAGCTGGCGCCCCGGCACTTTCTGTGGCATTGATGCTCGGTTTCGAAGACAAACGTGCGCAGGGCCAGGGGACCGCGGAGGACTGCTCGTGCTGGCCCCGTTGGGCGGCATTGATGGTGTGTTGCAGAGAGCATGTGCGATTGCAAGTGTCGGCCGGGTTTGGGTTCCCTTGGGCTTTCGGGTGCCTTGGACGCTGTCTTGCGAAGACCATGGGCACAAGGCCCCGTCCTGGCCCCTTGTTCGATTCGCTCTCGTCTTGCGCTTGCTTCCAAGGTCCTCCATGACCTTCCCCATGGCCTTGCTAGATCCCCCCCATGACGCATGACCTCTGTCCGTTGATTGGTTTTGAGTGCACACCATGCCCGGCTTGGCACCGTGTTGTCGCGTGAGTGGCATTTGGATCGTGCATGCTGGTGGGCTACCTGCCAATGCGCACAAGCCTTGCACACTAGCCTTGCGCACGAGCCTTGCACAAAAGCCTTGGACACAAGCCTTGCGCACAAGCCATGCGCACAAGCCTTGGACGCTAGCCTTGCACACAAGCCATGCATACAAGCCTTGCTCACAAGCCTTGGGCACTGGCCCATCGCAGTAGCCTTGCACACAAGCCTTGCGCACTAGCTTTGGGCACGAGCCTTGCGCACTTGCCTTGGGCACTAGCCTTGCACACAACCCTTGGGAACTAGCCTTGCGCACCAGCCTTGCCCACAAGCCTTGCACACCAGCCTT
>NW_027518730.1:355000-360000 GCF_043159265.1 Tasmannia lanceolata | reverse complement strand
GGTTGGTTCCAAAGACAAAAGGCCGTGCAAGGCCACCGCACCGCGGATGATTTTGCTCGTGCTGGCGCCGTTGTGTGGCCAAAGAACATGCGCGAATGCTCGTGTCGGAAGGGTTGGTGTCCTGGCCCCGCGGGTGTCACGAATGCTCGGTTGCGAAGACCATGGGACCAGAGCCATGGCACGTCGGATGATGGCTCCAGCTGGCGCCCCGGCACTTTCTGTGGCATTGATGCTCGGTTTCAAAGACAAACGTGCGCAGGGCCAGGGGACCGCGGATGACTGCTCGTGCTGGCCCCGTTGGGCGGCATTGATGGTCGGTTGCAAAGAAAATGCGCGATTGCTCGTGTCGGGGCCCGGCAAGCCAAGGCCAAGCGAGCCATGGCACGTCGGATGATGGCTCCAGCTGGCGCCCCGGCACTTTCTGTGGCATTGATGCTCGGTTTCAAAGACAAACGTGCGCAGGGCCAGGGGACCGCGGATGACTGCTCGTGCTGGCCCCGTTGGGCGGCATTGATGGTCGGTTGCAAAGAAAATGCGCGATTGCTCGTGTCGGGGCCTGGCAAGCCAAGGCCAAGCGAGCCATGGCAACGCGGATGATGGCTCGCTAGTGCTGGCGCCGTGCACAGTGGCCTCGCACACTCGCCCTGCACGCTTCCCTTGCACGCAGCCTTGCACACTAGCCTCGCATGCGAGCCTTGCACCCTAGCCATGCAAACTAGCCTTGCACGGTAGCCATGCACACAAGCCGTGCACATTAGCCATGCGCACAAGCCCCGCACACTAGCCTTGCGCACAACCCTTGCACACAAGCCATGCACTCGAGCAATGCACACAAGCCTTGCACTCAAGCAATGCACACAAGCCCTGGACACTAGCCTTGCACACGGGCCTGGCACACAAGCCTTGGGCACTAGCCTTGCGCACTAGCGTTCCACATGAGCCTTGCACACTAGCCTTGGACACTAGCCTTGCACACAGGCCTTGCACACTAGGCATGCTTGGGCGAGCTGATCCCGCATCAAGTCGACGGGTCTAGGCATTCTTGGGCGCAGATCCCGCATCGTCTCGTCGCGTCTCGTTGCGTCTTCAGAAGTCGTCGCTAACAGCACCTTTGGTTGCCACTGGTGGTTAGGCTGGTTGGTTGCGCAAACCCTATAGGAGGGTGGCATGCTGGTGGGCGTTTTTGCCCGGATAGGCACTAGAATGTGCAGATTTTGGGCGTTTTTGCCTGGATAGGCTAAGGAATGGGCATGCTTTGGGCGTTTTTGCCCGGATAGGCACCGGAATGCTTGGCCTTGGCTTGTCCTAGCAAGGCATTGCTGGGTTGGGCTCCCTTGGCCTTTTGGGCGCCTTGGACGATGTCTTGCGAAGACCATGGGCACAAGGCCATGGCATATGGTGAGGAAAGGGCCACGGTTGCCAAGGTTAGGCACCGGAATGCTTGGCCTTGGCTTGCCAAAGCAGGGCATTGCTGGGTTGGGCTCCCTTGGCCTTCCGGGCGCCTTGGACACTGTCTTGGGAAGACCATGGGCACAAGGCCATGGCATATGGTGGGGAATGGACCACGGTTGCCAAGGCTAGGCATATAGAGAGGAATTGCATTTTTGCCCGGATAGGCACCGGAATGCTTGGCCTTGGCTTGCCATAGCAGGGCATTGCTGGGTTGGGCTCCCTTGGCCTTCCGGGGGCCTTGGACGCTGTCTTGGGAAGACCATGGGCACAAGGCCATGGCATATAGTGAGGAATGGACCACGGTTGGCAAGGCTAGGCATATAGAGAGGAATGGACCACGGTTGCCAAGGTTGCGCAAGTTTTGGGCATTTTTTGCCCGGATATGCCCAAGTATGCCCCGATAGGCCCGTTACGCCCCGGTATGAACGCGTATGCCCGGATAGACTCGGTATGCCTTGGGATACATGCGTATGCCCCGATAGGCTTGGTACGCCCCGATATGCGCACGTGTGCCCCAGTAGGGCTCGGTATGCCCCGGTATGTACGCGTGTGCCCCGATAGGCCCGGTATGCCCCGATATGCACACGTGTGCCCCAATAGGGGTCGGTATGCCCCGGTAGGTACGCGTGTGCCCCGTAATGCACGTTTCGCAGATCTCCCCGCATGTCCCGCCCCTATATGTAATACTTACTTACTTACTTACTTTCTTTCTTGCTTGCTTGCTTGCTTGCAATGGTTGGGAGTGCCCGGCATGCCCCGCTGCAGAGACCAAGGGCGCAATGACTTGGCACCGCGGATGCCGGGACTCCGGCACTTCCCGTGGCACTGATGGTTGGTTCCAAAGACAAAAGGCCGTGCAAGGCCACCGCACCGCGGATGATTTTGCTCGTGCTGGCGCCGTTGTGTGGCCAAAGAACATGCGCGAATGCTCGTGTCGGAAGGGTTGGTGTCCTGGCCCCGCGGGTGTCACGAATGCTCGGTTGCGAAGACCATGGGACCAGAGCCATGGCACGTCGGATGATGGCTCCAGCTGGCGCCCCGGCACTTTCTGTGGCATTGATGCTCGGTTTCAAAGACAAACGTGCGCAGGGCCAGGGGACCGCGGAGGACTGCTCGTGCTGGCCCCGTTGGGCGGCATTGATGGTCGGTTGCAAAGAAAATGCGCGATTGCTCGTGTCGGGGCCTGGCAAGCCAAGGCCAAGCGAGCCATGGCAACGCGGATGATGGCTCGCTAGTGCTGGCGCCGTGCACAGTGGCCTCGCACACTCGCCCTGCACGCTTCCCTTGCACGCAGCCTTGCACACTAGCCTCGCATGCGAGCCTTGCACCCTAGCCATGCAAACTAGCCTTGCACGGTAGCCATGCACACAAGCCGTGCACATTAGCCATGCGCACAAGCCCCGCACACTAGCCTTGCGCACAACCCTTGCACACAAGCCATGCACTCGAGCAATGCACACAAGCCTTGCACTCAAGCAATGCACACAAGCCCTGGACACTAGCCTTGCACACGGGCCTGGCACACAAGCCTTGGGCACTAGCCTTGCGCACTAGCGTTCCACATGAGCCTTGCACACTAGCCTTGGACACTAGCCTTGCACACAGGCCTTGCACACTAGGCATGCTTGGGCGAGCTGATCCCGCATCAAGTCGACGGGTCTAGGCATTCTTGGGCGCAGATCCCGCATCGTCTCGTCGCGTCTGGGCGCAAACACGTCGCGTCTCGTTGCGTCTTCAGAAGTCGTCGCTAACAGCACCTTTGGTTGCCACTGGTGGTTAGGCTGGTTGGTTGCGCAAACCCTATAGGAGGGTGGCATGCTGGTGGGCGTTTTTGCCCGGATAGGCACTAGAATGTGCAGATTTTGGGCGTTTTTGCCTGGATAGGCTAAGGAATGGGCATGCTTTGGGCGTTTTTGCCCGGATAGGCACCGGAATGCTTGGCCTTGGCTTGTCCTAGCAAGGCATTGCTGGGTTGGGCTCCCTTGGCCTTTTGGGCGCCTTGGACGATGTCTTGCGAAGACCATGGGCACAAGGCCATGGCATATGGTGAGGAAAGGACCACGGTTGCCAAGGTTAGGCACCGGAATGCTTGGCCTTGGCTTGCCAAAGCAGGGCATTGCTGGGTTGGGCTCCCTTGGCCTTCCGGGCGCCTTGGACACTGTCTTGGGAAGACCATGGGCACAAGGCCATGGCATATGGTGGGGAATGGACCACGGTTGCCAAGGCTAGGCATATAGAGAGGAATTGCATTTTTGCCCGGATAGGCACCGGAATGCTTGGCCTTGGCTTGCCATAGCAGGGCATTGCTGGGTTGGGCTCCCTTGGCCTTCCGGGGGCCTTGGACGCTGTCTTGGGAAGACCATGGGCACAAGGCCATGGCATATAGTGAGGAATGGACCACGGTTGGCAAGGCTAGGCATATAGAGAGGAATGGACCACGGTTGCCAAGGTTGCGCAAGTTTTGGGCATTTTTTGCCCGGATATGCCCAAGTATGCCCCGATAGGCCCGTTACGCCCCGGTATGAACGCGTATGCCCGGATAGACTCGGTATGCCTTGGGATACATGCGTATGCCCCGATAGGCTTGGTACGCCCCGATATGCGCACGTGTGCCCCAGTAGGGCTCGGTATGCCCCGGTATGTACGCGTGTGCCCCGATAGGCCCGGTATGCCCCGATATGCACACGTGTGCCCCAATAGGGGTCGGTATGCCCCGGTAGGTACGCGTGTGCCCCGTAATGCACGTTTCGCAGATCTCCCCGCATGTCCCGCCCCTATATGTAATACTTACTTACTTACTTACTTTCTTTCTTGCTTGCTTGCTTGCTTGCAATGGTTGGGAGTGCCCGGCATGCCCCGCTGCAGAGACCAAGGGCGCAATGACTTGGCACCGCGGATGCCGGGACTCCGGCACTTCCCGTGGCACTGATGGTTGGTTCCAAAGACAAAAGGCCGTGCAAGGCCACCGCACCGCGGATGATTTTGCTCGTGCTGGCGCCGTTGTGTGGCCAAAGAACATGCGCGAATGCTCGTGTCGGAAGGGTTGGTGTCCTGGCCCCGCGGGTGTCACGAATGCTCGGTTGCGAAGACCATGGGACCAGAGCCATGGCACGTCGGATGATGGCTCCAGCTGGCGCCCCGGCACTTTCTGTGGCATTGATGCTCGGTTTCAAAGACAAACGTGCGCAGGGCCAGGGGACCGCGGATGACTGCTCGTGCTGGCCCCGTTGGGCGGCATTGATGGTCGGTTGCAAAGAAAATGCGCGATTGCTCGTGTCGGGGCCTGGCAAGCCAAGGCCAAGCGAGCCATGGCAACGCGGATGATGGCTCCAGCTGGCGCCCCGGCACTTTCTGTGGCATTGATGCTCGGTTTCGAAGACAAACGTGCGCAGGGCCAGGGGACCGCGGAGGACTGCTCGTGCTGGCCCCGTTGGGCGGCATTGATGGTGTGTTGCAGAGAGCATGTGCGATTGCAAGTGTCGGCCGGGTTTGGGTTCCCTTGGGCTTTCGGGTGCCTTGGACGCTGTCTTGCGAAGACCATGGGCACA
>NW_027518730.1:342500-345000 GCF_043159265.1 Tasmannia lanceolata | reverse complement strand
TATAGAGAGGAATGGACCACGGTTGCCAAGGTTGCGCAAGTTTTGGGCATTTTTTGCCCGGATATGCCCAAGTATGCCCCGATAGGCCCGTTACGCCCCGGTATGAACGCGTATGCCCGGATAGACTCGGTATGCCTTGGGATACATGCGTATGCCCCGATAGGCTTGGTACGCCCCGATATGCGCACGTGTGCCCCAGTAGGGCTCGGTATGCCCCGGTATGTACGCGTGTGCCCCGATAGGCCCGGTATGCCCCGATATGCACACGTGTGCCCCAATAGGGGTCGGTATGCCCCGGTAGGTACGCGTGTGCCCCGTAATGCACGTTTCGCAGATCTCCCCGCATGTCCCGCCCCTATATGTAATACTTACTTACTTACTTACTTTCTTTCTTGCTTGCTTGCTTGCTTGCAATGGTTGGGAGTGCCCGGCATGCCCCGCTGCAGAGACCAAGGGCGCAATGACTTGGCACCGCGGATGCCGGGACTCCGGCACTTCCCGTGGCACTGATGGTTGGTTCCAAAGACAAAAGGCCGTGCAAGGCCACCGCACCGCGGATGATTTTGCTCGTGCTGGCGCCGTTGTGTGGCCAAAGAACATGCGCGAATGCTCGTGTCGGAAGGGTTGGTGTCCTGGCCCCGCGGGTGTCACGAATGCTCGGTTGCGAAGACCATGGGACCAGAGCCATGGCACGTCGGATGATGGCTCCAGCTGGCGCCCCGGCACTTTCTGTGGCATTGATGCTCGGTTTCAAAGACAAACGTGCGCAGTGCCAGGGGACCGCGGATGACTGCTCGTGCTGGCCCCGTTGGGCGGCATTGATGGTCGGTTGCAAAGAAAATGCGCGATTGCTCGTGTCGGGGCCCGGCAAGCCAAGGCCAAGCGAGCCATGGCACGTCGGATGATGGCTCCAGCTGGCGCCCCGGCACTTTCTGTGGCATTGATGCTCGGTTTCAAAGACAAACGTGCGCAGGGCCAGGGGACCGCGGATGACTGCTCGTGCTGGCCCCGTTGGGCGGCATTGATGGTCGGTTGCAAAGAAAATGCGCGATTGCTCGTGTCGGGGCCTGGCAAGCCAAGGCCAAGCGAGCCATGGCAACGCGGATGATGGCTCGCTAGTGCTGGCGCCGTGCACAGTGGCCTCGCACACTCGCCCTGCACGCTTCCCTTGCACGCAGCCTTGCACACTAGCCTCGCATGCGAGCCTTGCACCCTAGCCATGCAAACTAGCCTTGCACGGTAGCCATGCACACAAGCCGTGCACATTAGCCATGCGCACAAGCCCCGCACACTAGCGTTGCGCACAACCCTTGCACACAAGCCATGCACTCGAGCAATGCACACAAGCCTTGCACTCAAGCAATGCACACAAGCCCTGGACACTAGCCTTGCACACGGGCCTGGCACACAAGCCTTGGGCACTAGCCTTGCGCACTAGCGTTCCACATGAGCCTTGCACACTAGCCTTGGACACTAGCCTTGCACACAGGCCTTGCACACTAGGCATGCTTGGGCGAGCTGATCCCGCATCAAGTCGACGGGTCTAGGCATTCTTGGGCGCAGATCCCGCATCGTCTCGTCGCGTCTGGGCGCAAACACGTCGCGTCTCGTTGCGTCTTCAGAAGTCGTCGCTAACAGCACCTTTGGTTGCCACTGGTGGTTAGGCTGGTTGGTTGCGCAAACCCTATAGGAGGGTGGCATGCTGGTGGGCGTTTTTGCCCGGATAGGCACTAGAATGTGCAGATTTTGGGCGTTTTTGCCTGGATAGGCTAAGGAATGGGCATGCTTTGGGCGTTTTTGCCCGGATAGGCACCGGAATGCTTGGCCTTGGCTTGTCCTAGCAAGGCATTGCTGGGTTGGGCTCCCTTGGCCTTTTGGGCGCCTTGGACGATGTCTTGCGAAGACCATGGGCACAAGGCCATGGCATATGGTGAGGAAAGGACCACGGTTGCCAAGGTTAGGCACCGGAATGCTTGGCCTTGGCTTGCCAAAGCAGGGCATTGCTGGGTTGGGCTCCCTTGGCCTTCCGGGCGCCTTGGACACTGTCTTGGGAAGACCATGGGCACAAGGCCATGGCATATGGTGGGGAATGGACCACGGTTGCCAAGGCTAGGCATATAGAGAGGAATTGCATTTTTGCCCGGATAGGCACCGGAATGCTTGGCCTTGGCTTGCCATAGCAGGGCATTGCTGGGTTGGGCTCCCTTGGCCTTCCGGGGGCCTTGGACGCTGTCTTGGGAAGACCATGGGCACAAGGCCATGGCATATAGTGAGGAATGGACCACGGTTGGCAAGGCTAGGCATATAGAGAGGAATGGACCACGGTTGCCAAGGTTGCGCAAGTTTTGGGCATTTTTTGCCCGGATATGCCCAAGTATGCCCCGATAGGCCCGTTACGCCCCGGTATGAACGCGTATGCCCGGATAGACTCGGTATGCCTTGGGATACATGCGTATGCCCCGATAGGCTTGGTACGCCCCGATATGCGCACGTGTGCCCC
>NW_027518730.1:320000-332500 GCF_043159265.1 Tasmannia lanceolata | reverse complement strand
TCCCGCATCAAGTCGACGGGTCTAGGCATTCTTGGGCGCAGATCCCGCATCGTCTCGTCGCGTCTGGGCGCAAACACGTCGCGTCTCGTTGCGTCTTCAGAAGTCGTCGCTAACAGCACCTTTGGTTGCCACTGGTGGTTAGGCTGGTTGGTTGCGCAAACCCTATAGGAGGGTGGCATGCTGGTGGGCGTTTTTGCCCGGATAGGCACTAGAATGTGCAGATTTTGGGCGTTTTTGCCTGGATAGGCTAAGGAATGGGCATGCTTTGGGCGTTTTTGCCCGGATAGGCACCGGAATGCTTGGCCTTGGCTTGTCCTAGCAAGGCATTGCTGGGTTGGGCTCCCTTGGCCTTTTGGGCGCCTTGGACGATGTCTTGCGAAGACCATGGGCACAAGGCCATGGCATATGGTGAGGAAAGGACCACGGTTGCCAAGGTTAGGCACCGGAATGCTTGGCCTTGGCTTGCCCTAGCAGGGCATTGCTGGGTTGGGCTCCCTTGGCCTTTTGGGCGCCTTGGACGATGTCTTGCGAAGACCATGGGCACAAGGCCATGGCATATGGTGAGGAAAGGACCACGGTTGCCAAGGTTAGGCACCGGAATGCTTGGCCTTGGCTTGCCAAAGCAGGGCATTGCTGGGTTGGGCTCCCTTGGCCTTCCGGGCGCCTTGGACACTGTCTTGGGAAGACCATGGGCACAAGGCCATGGCATATGGTGGGGAATGGACCACGGTTGCCAAGGCTAGGCATATAGAGAGCATATAGAGAGGAATCGCATTTTTGCCCGGATAGGCACCGGAATGCTTGGCCTTGGCTTGCCATAGCAGGGCATTGCTGGGTTGGGCTCCCTTGGCCTTCCGGGGGCCTTGGACGCTGTCTTGGGAAGACCATGGGCACAAGGCCATGGCATATAGTGAGGAATGGACCACGGTTGGCAAGGCTAGGCATATAGAGAGGAATGGACCACGGTTGCCAAGGTTGCGCAAGTTTTGGGCATTTTTTGCCCGGATATGCCCAAGTATGCCCCGATAGGCCCGTTACGCCCCGGTATGAACGCGTATGCCCGGATAGACTCGGTATGCCTTGGGATACATGCGTATGCCCCGATAGGCTTGGTACGCCCCGATATGCGCACGTGTGCCCCAGTAGGGCTCGGTATGCCCCGGTATGTACGCGTGTGCCCCGATAGGCCCGGTATGCCCCGATATGCACACGTGTGCCCCAATAGGGGTCGGTATGCCCCGGTAGGTACGCGTGTGCCCCGTAATGCACGTTTCGCAGATCTCCCCGCATGTCCCGCCCCTATATGTAATACTTACTTACTTACTTACTTTCTTTCTTGCTTGCTTGCTTGCTTGCAATGGTTGGGAGTGCCCGGCATGCCCCGCTGCAGAGACCAAGGGCGCAATGACTTGGCACCGCGGATGCCGGGACTCCGGCACTTCCCGTGGCACTGATGGTTGGTTCCAAAGACAAAAGGCCGTGCAAGGCCACCGCACCGCGGATGATTTTGCTCGTGCTGGCGCCGTTGTGTGGCCAAAGAACATGCGCGAATGCTCGTGTCGAAAGGGTTGGTGTCCTGGCCCCGCGGGTGTCACGAATGCTCGGTTGCGAAGACCATGGGACCAGAGCCATGGCACGTCGGATGATGGCTCCAGCTGGCGCCCCGGCACTTTCTGTGGCATTGATGCTCGGTTTCAAAGACAAACGTGCGCAGGGCCAGGGGACCGCGGATGACTGCTCGTGCTGGCCCCGTTGGGCAGCATTGATGGTCGGTTGCAAAGAAAATGCGCGATTGCTCGTGTCGGGGCCCGGCAAGCCAAGGCCAAGCGAGCCATGGCACGTCGGATGATGGCTCCAGCTGGCGCCCCGGCACTTTCTGTGGCATTGATGCTCGGTTTCAAAGACAAACGTGCGCAGGGCTAGGGGACCGCGGATGACTGCTCGTGCTGGCCCCGTTGGGCGGCATTGATGGTCGGTTGCAAAGAAAATGCGCGATTGCTCGTGTCGGGGCCTGGCAAGCCAAGGCCAAGCGAGCCATGGCAACGCGGATGATGGCTCGCTAGTGCTGGCGCCGTGCACAGTGGCCTCGCACACTCGCCCTGCACGCTTCCCTTGCACGCAGCCTTGCACACTAGCCTCGCATGCGAGCCTTGCACCCTAGCCATGCAAACTAGCCTTGCACGGTAGCCATGCACACAAGCCGTGCACATTAGCCATGCGCACAAGCCCCGCACACTAGCCTTGCGCACAACCCTTGCACACAAGCCATGCACTCGAGCAATGCACACAAGCCTTGCACTCAAGCAATGCACACAAGCCCTGGACACTAGCCTTGCACACGGGCCTGGCACACAAGCCTTGGGCACTAGCCTTGCGCACTAGCGTTCCACATGAGCCTTGCACACTAGCCTTGGACACTAGCCTTGCACACAGGCCTTGCACACTAGGCATGCTTGGGCGAGCTGATCCCGCATCAAGTCGACGGGTCTAGGCATTCTTGGGCGCAGATCCCGCATCGTCTCGTCGCGTCTGGGCGCAAACACGTCGCGTCTCGTTGCGTCTTCAGAAGTCGTCGCTAACAGCACCTTTGGTTGCCACTGGTGGTTAGGCTGGTTGGTTGCGCAAACCCTATAGGAGGGTGGCATGCTGGTGGGCGTTTTTGCCCGGATAGGCACTAGAATGTGCAGATTTTGGGCGTTTTTGCCTGGATAGGCTAAGGAATGGGCATGCTTTGGGCGTTTTTGCCCGGATAGGCACCGGAATGCTTGGCCTTGGCTTGTCCTAGCAAGGCATTGCTGGGTTGGGCTCCCTTGGCCTTTTGGGCGCCTTGGACGATGTCTTGCGAAGACCATGGGCACAAGGCCATGGCATATGGTGAGGAAAGGACCACGGTTGCCAAGGTTAGGCACCGGAATGCTTGGCCTTGGCTTGCCAAAGCAGGGCATTGCTGGGTTGGGCTCCCTTGGCCTTCCGGGCGCCTTGGACACTGTCTTGGGAAGACCATGGGCACAAGGCCATGGCATATGGTGGGGAATGGACCACGGTTGCCAAGGCTAGGCATATAGAGAGGAATTGCATTTTTGCCCGGATAGGCACCGGAATGCTTGGCCTTGGCTTGCCATAGCAAGGCATTGCTGGGTTGGGCTCCCTTGGCCTTCCGGGGGCCTTGGACGCTGTCTTGGGAAGACCATGGGCACAAGGCCATGGCATATAGTGAGGAATGGACCACGGTTGGCAAGGCTAGGCATATAGAGAGGAATGGACCACGGTTGCCAAGGTTGCGCAAGTTTTGGGCATTTTTTGCCCGGATATGCCCAAGTATGCCCCGATAGGCCCGTTACGCCCCGGTATGAACGCGTATGCCCGGATAGACTCGGTATGCCTTGGGATACATGCGTATGCCCCGATAGGCTTGGTACGCCCCGATATGCGCACGTGTGCCCCAGTAGGGCTCGGTATGCCCCGGTATGTACGCGTGTGCCCCGATAGGCCCGGTATGCCCCGATATGCACACGTGTGCCCCAATAGGGGTCGGTATGCCCCGGTAGGTACGCGTGTGCCCCGTAATGCACGTTTCGCAGATCTCCCCGCATGTCCCGCCCCTATATGTAATACTTACTTACTTACTTACTTTCTTTCTTGCTTGCTTGCTTGCTTGCAATGGTTGGGAGTGCCCGGCATGCCCCGCTGCAGAGACCAAGGGCGCAATGACTTGGCACCGCGGATGCCGGGACTCCGGCACTTCCCGTGGCACTGATGGTTGGTTCCAAAGACAAAAGGCCGTGCAAGGCCACCGCACCGCGGATGATTTTGCTCGTGCTGGCGCCGTTGTGTGGCCAAAGAACATGCGCGAATGCTCGTGTCGGAAGGGTTGGTGTCCTGGCCCCGCGGGTGTCACGAATGCTCGGTTGCGAAGACCATGGGACCAGAGCCATGGCACGTCGGATGATGGCTCCAGCTGGCGCCCCGGCACTTTCTGTGGCATTGATGCTCGGTTTCAAAGACAAACGTGCGCAGGGCCAGGGGACCGCGGATGACTGCTCGTGCTGGCCCCGTTGGGCAGCATTGATGGTCGGTTGCAAAGAAAATGCGCGATTGCTCGTGTCGGGGCCCGGCAAGCCAAGGCCAAGCGAGCCATGGCACGTCGGATGATGGCTCCAGCTGGCGCCCCGGCACTTTCTGTGGCATTGATGCTCGGTTTCAAAGACAAACGTGCGCAGGGCTAGGGGACCGCGGATGACTGCTCGTGCTGGCCCCGTTGGGCGGCATTGATGGTCGGTTGCAAAGAAAATGCGCGATTGCTCGTGTCGGGGCCTGGCAAGCCAAGGCCAAGCGAGCCATGGCAACGCGGATGATGGCTCGCTAGTGCTGGCGCCGTGCACAGTGGCCTCGCACACTCGCCCTGCACGCTTCCCTTGCACGCAGCCTTGCACACTAGCCTCGCATGCGAGCCTTGCACCCTAGCCATGCAAACTAGCCTTGCACGGTAGCCATGCACACAAGCCGTGCACATTAGCCATGCGCACAAGCCCCGCACACTAGCCTTGCGCACAACCCTTGCACACAAGCCATGCACTCGAGCAATGCACACAAGCCTTGCACTCAAGCAATGCACACAAGCCCTGGACACTAGCCTTGCACACGGGCCTGGCACACAAGCCTTGGGCACTAGCCTTGCGCACTAGCGTTCCACATGAGCCTTGCACACTAGCCTTGGACACTAGCCTTGCACACAGGCCTTGCACACTAGGCATGCTTGGGCGAGCTGATCCCGCATCAAGTCGACGGGTCTAGGCATTCTTGGGCGCAGATCCCGCATCGTCTCGTCGCGTCTGGGCGCAAACACGTCGCGTCTCGTTGCGTCTTCAGAAGTCGTCGCTAACAGCACCTTTGGTTGCCACTGGTGGTTAGGCTGGTTGGTTGCGCAAACCCTATAGGAGGGTGGCATGCTGGTGGGCGTTTTTGCCCGGATAGGCACTAGAATGTGCAGATTTTGGGCGTTTTTGCCTGGATAGGCTAAGGAATGGGCATGCTTTGGGCGTTTTTGCCCGGATAGGCACCGGAATGCTTGGCCTTGGCTTGTCCTAGCAAGGCATTGCTGGGTTGGGCTCCCTTGGCCTTTTGGGCGCCTTGGACGATGTCTTGCGAAGACCATGGGCACAAGGCCATGGCATATGGTGAGGAAAGGACCACGGTTGCCAAGGTTAGGCACCGGAATGCTTGGCCTTGGCTTGCCAAAGCAGGGCATTGCTGGGTTGGGCTCCCTTGGCCTTCCGGGCGCCTTGGACACTGTCTTGGGAAGACCATGGGCACAAGGCCATGGCATATGGTGGGGAATGGACCACGGTTGCCAAGGCTAGGCATATAGAGAGGAATTGCATTTTTGCCCGGATAGGCACCGGAATGCTTGGCCTTGGCTTGCCATAGCAGGGCATTGCTGGGTTGGGCTCCCTTGGCCTTCCGGGGGCCTTGGACGCTGTCTTGGGAAGACCATGGGCACAAGGCCATGGCATATAGTGAGGAATGGACCACGGTTGGCAAGGCTAGGCATATAGAGAGGAATGGACCACGGTTGCCAAGGTTGCGCAAGTTTTGGGCATTTTTTGCCCGGATATGCCCAAGTATGCCCCGATAGGCCCGTTACGCCCCGGTATGAACGCGTATGCCCGGATAGACTCGGTATGCCTTGGGATACATGCGTATGCCCCGATAGGCTTGGTACGCCCCGATATGCGCACGTGTGCCCCAGTAGGGCTCGGTATGCCCCGGTATGTACGCGTGTGCCCCGATAGGCCCGGTATGCCCCGATATGCACACGTGTGCCCCAATAGGGGTCGGTATGCCCCGGTAGGTACGCGTGTGCCCCGTAATGCACGTTTCGCAGATCTCCCCGCATGTCCCGCCCCTATATGTAATACTTACTTACTTACTTACTTTCTTTCTTGCTTGCTTGCTTGCTTGCAATGGTTGGGAGTGCCCGGCATGCCCCGCTGCAGAGACCAAGGGCGCAATGACTTGGCACCGCGGATGCCGGGACTCCGGCACTTCCCGTGGCACTGATGGTTGGTTCCAAAGACAAAAGGCCGTGCAAGGCCACCGCACCGCGGATGATTTTGCTCGTGCTGGCGCCGTTGTGTGGCCAAAGAACATGCGCGAATGCTCGTGTCGGAAGGGTTGGTGTCCTGGCCCCGCGGGTGTCACGAATGCTCGGTTGCGAAGACCATGGGACCAGAGCCATGGCACGTCGGATGATGGCTCCAGCTGGCGCCCCGGCACTTTCTGTGGCATTGATGCTCGGTTTCAAAGACAAACGTGCGCAGGGCCAGGGGACCGCGGATGACTGCTCGTGCTGGCCCCGTTGGGCAGCATTGATGGTCGGTTGCAAAGAAAATGCGCGATTGCTCGTGTCGGGGCCCGGCAAGCCAAGGCCAAGCGAGCCATGGCACGTCGGATGATGGCTCCAGCTGGCGCCCCGGCACTTTCTGTGGCATTGATGCTCGGTTTCAAAGACAAACGTGCGCAGGGCTAGGGGACCGCGGATGACTGCTCGTGCTGGCCCCGTTGGGCGGCATTGATGGTCGGTTGCAAAGAAAATGCGCGATTGCTCGTGTCGGGGCCTGGCAAGCCAAGGCCAAGCGAGCCATGGCAACGCGGATGATGGCTCGCTAGTGCTGGCGCCGTGCACAGTGGCCTCGCACACTCGCCCTGCACGCTTCCCTTGCACGCAGCCTTGCACACTAGCCTCGCATGCGAGCCTTGCACCCTAGCCATGCAAACTAGCCTTGCACGGTAGCCATGCACACAAGCCGTGCACATTAGCCATGCGCACAAGCCCCGCACACTAGCCTTGCGCACAACCCTTGCACACAAGCCATGCACTCGAGCAATGCACACAAGCCTTGCACTCAAGCAATGCACACAAGCCCTGGACACTAGCCTTGCACACGGGCCTGGCACACAAGCCTTGGGCACTAGCCTTGCGCACTAGCGTTCCACATGAGCCTTGCACACTAGCCTTGGACACTAGCCTTGCACACAGGCCTTGCACACTAGGCATGCTTGGGCGAGCTGATCCCGCATCAAGTCGACGGGTCTAGGCATTCTTGGGCGCAGATCCCGCATCGTCTCGTCGCGTCTGGGCGCAAACACGTCGCGTCTCGTTGCGTCTTCAGAAGTCGTCGCTAACAGCACCTTTGGTTGCCACTGGTGGTTAGGCTGGTTGGTTGCGCAAACCCTATAGGAGGGTGGCATGCTGGTGGGCGTTTTTGCCCGGATAGGCACTAGAATGTGCAGATTTTGGGCGTTTTTGCCTGGATAGGCTAAGGAATGGGCATGCTTTGGGCGTTTTTGCCCGGATAGGCACCGGAATGCTTGGCCTTGGCTTGTCCTAGCAAGGCATTGCTGGGTTGGGCTCCCTTGGCCTTTTGGGCGCCTTGGACGATGTCTTGCGAAGACCATGGGCACAAGGCCATGGCATATGGTGAGGAAAGGACCACGGTTGCCAAGGTTAGGCACCGGAATGCTTGGCCTTGGCTTGCCAAAGCAGGGCATTGCTGGGTTGGGCTCCCTTGGCCTTCCGGGCGCCTTGGACACTGTCTTGGGAAGACCATGGGCACAAGGCCATGGCATATGGTGGGGAATGGACCACGGTTGCCAAGGCTAGGCATATAGAGAGGAATTGCATTTTTGCCCGGATAGGCACCGGAATGCTTGGCCTTGGCTTGCCATAGCAGGGCATTGCTGGGTTGGGCTCCCTTGGCCTTCCGGGGGCCTTGGACGCTGTCTTGGGAAGACCATGGGCACAAGGCCATGGCATATAGTGAGGAATGGACCACGGTTGGCAAGGCTAGGCATATAGAGAGGAATGGACCACGGTTGCCAAGGTTGCGCAAGTTTTGGGCATTTTTTGCCCGGATATGCCCAAGTATGCCCCGATAGGCCCGTTACGCCCCGGTATGAACGCGTATGCCCGGATAGACTCGGTATGCCTTGGGATACATGCGTATGCCCCGATAGGCTTGGTACGCCCCGATATGCGCACGTGTGCCCCAGTAGGGCTCGGTATGCCCCGGTATGTACGCGTGTGCCCCGATAGGCCCGGTATGCCCCGATATGCACACGTGTGCCCCAATAGGGGTCGGTATGCCCCGGTAGGTACGCGTGTGCCCCGTAATGCACGTTTCGCAGATCTCCCCGCATGTCCCGCCCCTATATGTAATACTTACTTACTTACTTACTTTCTTTCTTGCTTGCTTGCTTGCTTGCAATGGTTGGGAGTGCCCGGCATGCCCCGCTGCAGAGACCAAGGGCGCAATGACTTGGCACCGCGGATGCCGGGACTCCGGCACTTCCCGTGGCACTGATGGTTGGTTCCAAAGACAAAAGGCCGTGCAAGGCCACCGCACCGCGGATGATTTTGCTCGTGCTGGCGCCGTTGTGTGGCCAAAGAACATGCGCGAATGCTCGTGTCGGAAGGGTTGGTGTCCTGGCCCCGCGGGTGTCACGAATGCTCGGTTGCGAAGACCATGGGACCAGAGCCATGGCACGTCGGATGATGGCTCCAGCTGGCGCCCCGGCACTTTCTGTGGCATTGATGCTCGGTTTCAAAGACAAACGTGCGCAGGGCCAGGGGACCGCGGATGACTGCTCGTGCTGGCCCCGTTGGGCAGCATTGATGGTCGGTTGCAAAGAAAATGCGCGATTGCTCGTGTCGGGGCCCGGCAAGCCAAGGCCAAGCGAGCCATGGCACGTCGGATGATGGCTCCAGCTGGCGCCCCGGCACTTTCTGTGGCATTGATGCTCGGTTTCAAAGACAAACGTGCGCAGGGCTAGGGGACCGCGGATGACTGCTCGTGCTGGCCCCGTTGGGCGGCATTGATGGTCGGTTGCAAAGAAAATGCGCGATTGCTCGTGTCGGGGCCTGGCAAGCCAAGGCCAAGCGAGCCATGGCAACGCGGATGATGGCTCGCTAGTGCTGGCGCCGTGCACAGTGGCCTCGCACACTCGCCCTGCACGCTTCCCTTGCACGCAGCCTTGCACACTAGCCTCGCATGCGAGCCTTGCACCCTAGCCATGCAAACTAGCCTTGCACGGTAGCCATGCACACAAGCCGTGCACATTAGCCATGCGCACAAGCCCCGCACACTAGCCTTGCGCACAACCCTTGCACACAAGCCATGCACTCGAGCAATGCACACAAGCCTTGCACTCAAGCAATGCACACAAGCCCTGGACACTAGCCTTGCACACGGGCCTGGCACACAAGCCTTGGGCACTAGCCTTGCGCACTAGCGTTCCACATGAGCCTTGCACACTAGCCTTGGACACTAGCCTTGCACACAGGCCTTGCACACTAGGCATGCTTGGGCGAGCTGATCCCGCATCAAGTCGACGGGTCTAGGCATTCTTGGGCGCAGATCCCGCATCGTCTCGTCGCGTCTGGGCGCAAACACGTCGCGTCTCGTTGCGTCTTCAGAAGTCGTCGCTAACAGCACCTTTGGTTGCCACTGGTGGTTAGGCTGGTTGGTTGCGCAAACCCTATAGGAGGGTGGCATGCTGGTGGGCGTTTTTGCCCGGATAGGCACTAGAATGTGCAGATTTTGGGCGTTTTTGCCTGGATAGGCTAAGGAATGGGCATGCTTTGGGCGTTTTTGCCCGGATAGGCACCGGAATGCTTGGCCTTGGCTTGTCCTAGCAAGGCATTGCTGGGTTGGGCTCCCTTGGCCTTTTGGGCGCCTTGGACGATGTCTTGCGAAGACCATGGGCACAAGGCCATGGCATATGGTGAGGAAAGGACCACGGTTGCCAAGGTTAGGCACCGGAATGCTTGGCCTTGGCTTGCCAAAGCAGGGCATTGCTGGGTTGGGCTCCCTTGGCCTTCCGGGCGCCTTGGACACTGTCTTGGGAAGACCATGGGCACAAGGCCATGGCATATGGTGGGGAATGGACCACGGTTGCCAAGGCTAGGCATATAGAGAGGAATTGCATTTTTGCCCGGATAGGCACCGGAATGCTTGGCCTTGGCTTGCCATAGCAGGGCATTGCTGGGTTGGGCTCCCTTGGCCTTCCGGGGGCCTTGGACGCTGTCTTGGGAAGACCATGGGCACAAGGCCATGGCATATAGTGAGGAATGGACCACGGTTGGCAAGGCTAGGCATATAGAGAGGAATGGACCACGGTTGCCAAGGTTGCGCAAGTTTTGGGCATTTTTTGCCCGGATATGCCCAAGTATGCCCCGATAGGCCCGTTACGCCCCGGTATGAACGCGTATGCCCGGATAGACTCGGTATGCCTTGGGATACATGCGTATGCCCCGATAGGCTTGGTACGCCCCGATATGCGCACGTGTGCCCCAGTAGGGCTCGGTATGCCCCGGTATGTACGCGTGTGCCCCGATAGGCCCGGTATGCCCCGATATGCACACGTGTGCCCCAATAGGGGTCGGTATGCCCCGGTAGGTACGCGTGTGCCCCGTAATGCACGTTTCGCAGATCTCCCCGCATGTCCCGCCCCTATATGTAATACTTACTTACTTACTTACTTTCTTTCTTGCTTGCTTGCTTGCTTGCAATGGTTGGGAGTGCCCGGCATGCCCCGCTGCAGAGACCAAGGGCGCAATGACTTGGCACCGCGGATGCCGGGACTCCGGCACTTCCCGTGGCACTGATGGTTGGTTCCAAAGACAAAAGGCCGTGCAAGGCCACCGCACCGCGGATGATTTTGCTCGTGCTGGCGCCGTTGTGTGGCCAAAGAACATGCGCGAATGCTCGTGTCGGAAGGGTTGGTGTCCTGGCCCCGCGGGTGTCACGAATGCTCGGTTGCGAAGACCATGGGACCAGAGCCATGGCACGTCGGATGATGGCTCCAGCTGGCGCCCCGGCACTTTCTGTGGCATTGATGCTCGGTTTCAAAGACAAACGTGCGCAGGGCCAGGGGACCGCGGATGACTGCTCGTGCTGGCCCCGTTGGGCAGCATTGATGGTCGGTTGCAAAGAAAATGCGCGATTGCTCGTGTCGGGGCCCGGCAAGCCAAGGCCAAGCGAGCCATGGCACGTCGGATGATGGCTCCAGCTGGCGCCCCGGCACTTTCTGTGGCATTGATGCTCGGTTTCAAAGACAAACGTGCGCAGGGCTAGGGGACCGCGGATGACTGCTCGTGCTGGCCCCGTTGGGCGGCATTGATGGTCGGTTGCAAAGAAAATGCGCGATTGCTCGTGTCGGGGCCTGGCAAGCCAAGGCCAAGCGAGCCATGGCAACGCGGATGATGGCTCGCTAGTGCTGGCGCCGTGCACAGTGGCCTCGCACACTCGCCCTGCACGCTTCCCTTGCACGCAGCCTTGCACACTAGCCTCGCATGCGAGCCTTGCACCCTAGCCATGCAAACTAGCCTTGCACGGTAGCCATGCACACAAGCCGTGCACATTAGCCATGCGCACAAGCCCCGCACACTAGCCTTGCGCACAACCCTTGCACACAAGCCATGCACTCGAGCAATGCACACAAGCCTTGCACTCAAGCAATGCACACAAGCCCTGGACACTAGCCTTGCACACGGGCCTGGCACACAAGCCTTGGGCACTAGCCTTGCGCACTAGCGTTCCACATGAGCCTTGCACACTAGCCTTGGACACTAGCCTTGCACACAGGCCTTGCACACTAGGCATGCTTGGGCGAGCTGATCCCGCATCAAGTCGACGGGTCTAGGCATTCTTGGGCGCAGATCCCGCATCGTCTCGTCGCGTCTGGGCGCAAACACGTCGCGTCTCGTTGCGTCTTCAGAAGTCGTCGCTAACAGCACCTTTGGTTGCCACTGGTGGTTAGGCTGGTTGGTTGCGCAAACCCTATAGGAGGGTGGCATGCTGGTGGGCGTTTTTGCCCGGATAGGCACTAGAATGTGCAGATTTTGGGCGTTTTTGCCTGGATAGGCTAAGGAATGGGCATGCTTTGGGCGTTTTTGCCCGGATAGGCACCGGAATGCTTGGCCTTGGCTTGTCCTAGCAAGGCATTGCTGGGTTGGGCTCCCTTGGCCTTTTGGGCGCCTTGGACGATGTCTTGCGAAGACCATGGGCACAAGGCCATGGCATATGGTGAGGAAAGGACCACGGTTGCCAAGGTTAGGCACCGGAATGCTTGGCCTTGGCTTGCCAAAGCAGGGCATTGCTGGGTTGGGCTCCCTTGGCCTTCCGGGCGCCTTGGACACTGTCTTGGGAAGACCATGGGCACAAGGCCATGGCATATGGTGGGGAATGGACCACGGTTGCCAAGGCTAGGCATATAGAGAGGAATTGCATTTTTGCCCGGATAGGCACCGGAATGCTTGGCCTTGGCTTGCCATAGCAGGGCATTGCTGGGTTGGGCTCCCTTGGCCTTCCGGGGGCCTTGGACGCTGTCTTGGGAAGACCATGGGCACAAGGCCATGGCATATAGTGAGGAATGGACCACGGTTGGCAAGGCTAGGCATATAGAGAGGAATGGACCACGGTTGCCAAGGTTGCGCAAGT
>NW_027518730.1:305000-310000 GCF_043159265.1 Tasmannia lanceolata | reverse complement strand
GGCCTTGGCTTGCCATAGCAGGGCATTGCTGGGTTGGGCTCCCTTGGCCTTCCGGGGGCCTTGGACGCTGTCTTGGGAAGACCATGGGCACAAGGCCATGGCATATAGTGAGGAATGGACCACGGTTGGCAAGGCTAGGCATATAGAGAGGAATGGACCACGGTTGCCAAGGTTGCGCAAGTTTTGGGCATTTTTTGCCCGGATATGCCCAAGTATGCCCCGATAGGCCCGTTACGCCCCGGTATGAACGCGTATGCCCGGATAGACTCGGTATGCCTTGGGATACATGCGTATGCCCCGATAGGCTTGGTACGCCCCGATATGCGCACGTGTGCCCCAGTAGGGCTCGGTATGCCCCGGTATGTACGCGTGTGCCCCGATAGGCCCGGTATGCCCCGATATGCACACGTGTGCCCCAATAGGGGTCGGTATGCCCCGGTAGGTACGCGTGTGCCCCGTAATGCACGTTTCGCAGATCTCCCCGCATGTCCCGCCCCTATATGTAATACTTACTTACTTACTTACTTTCTTTCTTGCTTGCTTGCTTGCTTGCAATGGTTGGGAGTGCCCGGCATGCCCCGCTGCAGAGACCAAGGGCGCAATGACTTGGCACCGCGGATGCCGGGACTCCGGCACTTCCCGTGGCACTGATGGTTGGTTCCAAAGACAAAAGGCCGTGCAAGGCCACCGCACCGCGGATGATTTTGCTCGTGCTGGCGCCGTTGTGTGGCCAAAGAACATGCGCGAATGCTCGTGTCGGAAGGGTTGGTGTCCTGGCCCCGCGGGTGTCACGAATGCTCGGTTGCGAAGACCATGGGACCAGAGCCATGGCACGTCGGATGATGGCTCCAGCTGGCGCCCCGGCACTTTCTGTGGCATTGATGCTCGGTTTCAAAGACAAACGTGCGCAGGGCCAGGGGACCGCGGATGACTGCTCGTGCTGGCCCCGTTGGGCAGCATTGATGGTCGGTTGCAAAGAAAATGCGCGATTGCTCGTGTCGGGGCCCGGCAAGCCAAGGCCAAGCGAGCCATGGCACGTCGGATGATGGCTCCAGCTGGCGCCCCGGCACTTTCTGTGGCATTGATGCTCGGTTTCAAAGACAAACGTGCGCAGGGCTAGGGGACCGCGGATGACTGCTCGTGCTGGCCCCGTTGGGCGGCATTGATGGTCGGTTGCAAAGAAAATGCGCGATTGCTCGTGTCGGGGCCTGGCAAGCCAAGGCCAAGCGAGCCATGGCAACGCGGATGATGGCTCGCTAGTGCTGGCGCCGTGCACAGTGGCCTCGCACACTCGCCCTGCACGCTTCCCTTGCACGCAGCCTTGCACACTAGCCTCGCATGCGAGCCTTGCACCCTAGCCATGCAAACTAGCCTTGCACGGTAGCCATGCACACAAGCCGTGCACATTAGCCATGCGCACAAGCCCCGCACACTAGCCTTGCGCACAACCCTTGCACACAAGCCATGCACTCGAGCAATGCACACAAGCCTTGCACTCAAGCAATGCACACAAGCCCTGGACACTAGCCTTGCACACGGGCCTGGCACACAAGCCTTGGGCACTAGCCTTGCGCACTAGCGTTCCACATGAGCCTTGCACACTAGCCTTGGACACTAGCCTTGCACACAGGCCTTGCACACTAGGCATGCTTGGGCGAGCTGATCCCGCATCAAGTCGACGGGTCTAGGCATTCTTGGGCGCAGATCCCGCATCGTCTCGTCGCGTCTGGGCGCAAACACGTCGCGTCTCGTTGCGTCTTCAGAAGTCGTCGCTAACAGCACCTTTGGTTGCCACTGGTGGTTAGGCTGGTTGGTTGCGCAAACCCTATAGGAGGGTGGCATGCTGGTGGGCGTTTTTGCCCGGATAGGCACTAGAATGTGCAGATTTTGGGCGTTTTTGCCTGGATAGGCTAAGGAATGGGCATGCTTTGGGCGTTTTTGCCCGGATAGGCACCGGAATGCTTGGCCTTGGCTTGTCCTAGCAAGGCATTGCTGGGTTGGGCTCCCTTGGCCTTTTGGGCGCCTTGGACGATGTCTTGCGAAGACCATGGGCACAAGGCCATGGCATATGGTGAGGAAAGGACCACGGTTGCCAAGGTTAGGCACCGGAATGCTTGGCCTTGGCTTGCCAAAGCAGGGCATTGCTGGGTTGGGCTCCCTTGGCCTTCCGGGCGCCTTGGACACTGTCTTGGGAAGACCATGGGCACAAGGCCATGGCATATGGTGGGGAATGGACCACGGTTGCCAAGGCTAGGCATATAGAGAGGAATTGCATTTTTGCCCGGATAGGCACCGGAATGCTTGGCCTTGGCTTGCCATAGCAGGGCATTGCTGGGTTGGGCTCCCTTGGCCTTCCGGGGGCCTTGGACGCTGTCTTGGGAAGACCATGGGCACAAGGCCATGGCATATAGTGAGGAATGGACCACGGTTGGCAAGGCTAGGCATATAGAGAGGAATGGACCACGGTTGCCAAGGTTGCGCAAGTTTTGGGCATTTTTTGCCCGGATATGCCCAAGTATGCCCCGATAGGCCCGTTACGCCCCGGTATGAACGCGTATGCCCGGATAGACTCGGTATGCCTTGGGATACATGCGTATGCCCCGATAGGCTTGGTACGCCCCGATATGCGCACGTGTGCCCCAGTAGGGCTCGGTATGCCCCGGTATGTACGCGTGTGCCCCGATAGGCCCGGTATGCCCCGATATGCACACGTGTGCCCCAATAGGGGTCGGTATGCCCCGGTAGGTACGCGTGTGCCCCGTAATGCACGTTTCGCAGATCTCCCCGCATGTCCCGCCCCTATATGTAATACTTACTTACTTACTTACTTTCTTTCTTGCTTGCTTGCTTGCTTGCAATGGTTGGGAGTGCCCGGCATGCCCCGCTGCAGAGACCAAGGGCGCAATGACTTGGCACCGCGGATGCCGGGACTCCGGCACTTCCCGTGGCACTGATGGTTGGTTCCAAAGACAAAAGGCCGTGCAAGGCCACCGCACCGCGGATGATTTTGCTCGTGCTGGCGCCGTTGTGTGGCCAAAGAACATGCGCGAATGCTCGTGTCGGAAGGGTTGGTGTCCTGGCCCCGCGGGTGTCACGAATGCTCGGTTGCGAAGACCATGGGACCAGAGCCATGGCACGTCGGATGATGGCTCCAGCTGGCGCCCCGGCACTTTCTGTGGCATTGATGCTCGGTTTCAAAGACAAACGTGCGCAGGGCCAGGGGACCGCGGATGACTGCTCGTGCTGGCCCCGTTGGGCGGCATTGATGGTCGGTTGCAAAGAAAATGCGCGATTGCTCGTGTCGGGGCCTGGCAAGCCAAGGCCAAGCGAGCCATGGCAACGCGGATGATGGCTCCAGCTGGCGCCCCGGCACTTTCTGTGGCATTGATGCTCGGTTTCGAAGACAAACGTGCGCAGGGCCAGGGGACCGCGGAGGACTGCTCGTGCTGGCCCCGTTGGGCGGCATTGATGGTGTGTTGAAGAGAGCATGTGCGATTGCAAGTGTCGGCCGGGTTTGGGTTCCCTTGGGCTTTCGGGTGCCTTGGACGCTGTCTTGCGAAGACCATGGGCACAAGGCCCCGTCCTGGCCCCTTGTTCGATTCGCTCTCGTCTTGCGCTTGCTTCCAAGGTCCTCCATGACCTTCCCCATGGCCTTGCTAGATCCCCCCCATGACGCATGACCTCTGTCCGTTGATTGGTTTTGAGTGCACACCATGCCCGGCTTGGCACCGTGTTGTCGCGTGAGTGGCATTTGGATCGTGCATGCTGGTGGGCTACCTGCCAATGCGCACAAGCCTTGCACACTAGCCTTGCGCACGAGCCTTGCACAAAAGCCTTGGACACAAGCCTTGCGCACAAGCCATGCGCACAAGCCTTGGACGCTAGCCTTGCACACAAGCCATGCATACAAGCCTTGCTCACAAGCCTTGGGCACTGGCCCATCGCAGTAGCCTTGCACACAAGCCTTGCGCACTAGCTTTGGGCACGAGCCTTGCGCACTTGCCTTGGGCACTAGCCTTGCACACAACCCTTGGGAACTAGCCTTGCGCACCAGCCTTGCCCACAAGCCTTGCACACCAGCCTTGCACACTAGCCTTGCATACAAGCCTTGCACACTAGCCTTGCACACAGGCCATGCTCACTAGCCTTGGGCACTAGCCTTGCACACAGACCTTGGGCACTAGCCTTGCGCACTAGCCTTGCCCACGAGCCTTGCACACTAGCCTTGCACGCAGGCCTTGCACGCTAGGCATGCTTGGGCCAGCAGCTCCCGCATCAAGTCGGCGGGTGTAGGCACGGTTGGGCGCAGATCCCGCATCGCCTCGTCGCGTCTGGGCGCAAACCCGTCGCGTCTCGTTGCGTCTTCAGAAGTCGTCGCTAACAGCACCTTTGGTTGCCACTGGTGGTTAGGCGGGTTGGTTGCGCAAACCCTATAGGAGGGTGGCATGCTGCGGGGCGCTGGAATGCGCAGGCTTAGGGCGTTTTTGCCCGGATAGGCACTGGAATGTGCTGGTTTTGGGCGTTTTTGCCTGGATAGGCTAAGGAATGGGCATGCTTTGGGCGTTTTCCCCGGATAGGCACTGGAATGGGCTGGTTTTGGGCGTTTTTGCCTGGATAGGCTAACGAATGGGGCATGCTTTGGGCGTTTTTGCCCGGGTAGGCACTGGAATGCCTGGCCTTGGCTGGGCATTGCTGGGTTGGGCTCCCTTGGCCTTTCAGGCGCCTTGGATGCTGTCTTGTGAAGACCATGGGCACAAGGCCATGGCATATAGTGGGGAATGGACCATGGTTGCCAAGGTTAGGCAATATAGAGGGCGGTGGGCGAGTAGGCCATGGCGTCACTTGTTTGCCCGTGTTTGCTCCCTTTGTGCGTTGTTTGGTTTTGGGAGCACACCTACCTTGCTAGGCTCGGCGGCTTACCCCTGCCCTTGTGGGTACTGGGTTGCACGTCTGTTTGCAACCCTATGGCTTGGTTGCTGCTGGCTTGGTTGGGTAGTTTG
>NW_027518730.1:292500-295000 GCF_043159265.1 Tasmannia lanceolata | reverse complement strand
AAGCCTTGGGCACTAGCCTTGCGCACTAGCGTTCCACATGAGCCTTGCACACTAGCCTTGGACACTAGCCTTGCACACAGGCCTTGCACACTAGGCATGCTTGGGCGAGCTGATCCCGCATCAAGTCGACGGGTCTAGGCATTCTTGGGCGCAGATCCCGCATCGTCTCGTCGCGTCTGGGCGCAAACACGTCGCGTCTCGTTGCGTCTTCAGAAGTCGTCGCTAACAGCACCTTTGGTTGCCACTGGTGGTTAGGCTGGTTGGTTGCGCAAACCCTATAGGAGGGTGGCATGCTGGTGGGCGTTTTTGCCCGGATAGGCACTAGAATGTGCAGATTTTGGGCGTTTTTGCCTGGATAGGCTAAGGAATGGGCATGCTTTGGGCGTTTTTGCCCGGATAGGCACCGGAATGCTTGGCCTTGGCTTGTCCTAGCAAGGCATTGCTGGGTTGGGCTCCCTTGGCCTTTTGGGCGCCTTGGACGATGTCTTGCGAAGACCATGGGCACAAGGCCATGGCATATGGTGAGGAAAGGACCACGGTTGCCAAGGTTAGGCACCGGAATGCTTGGCCTTGGCTTGCCAAAGCAGGGCATTGCTGGGTTGGGCTCCCTTGGCCTTCCGGGCGCCTTGGACACTGTCTTGGGAAGACCATGGGCACAAGGCCATGGCATATGGTGGGGAATGGACCACGGTTGCCAAGGCTAGGCATATAGAGAGGAATTGCATTTTTGCCCGGATAGGCACCGGAATGCTTGGCCTTGGCTTGCCATAGCAGGGCATTGCTGGGTTGGGCTCCCTTGGCCTTCCGGGGGCCTTGGACGCTGTCTTGGGAAGACCATGGGCACAAGGCCATGGCATATAGTGAGGAATGGACCACGGTTGGCAAGGCTAGGCATATAGAGAGGAATGGACCACGGTTGCCAAGGTTGCGCAAGTTTTGGGCATTTTTTGCCCGGATATGCCCAAGTATGCCCCGATAGGCCCGTTACGCCCCGGTATGAACGCGTATGCCCGGATAGACTCGGTATGCCTTGGGATACATGCGTATGCCCCGATAGGCTTGGTACGCCCCGATATGCGCACGTGTGCCCCAGTAGGGCTCGGTATGCCCCGGTATGTACGCGTGTGCCCCGATAGGCCCGGTATGCCCCGATATGCACACGTGTGCCCCAATAGGGGTCGGTATGCCCCGGTAGGTACGCGTGTGCCCCGTAATGCACGTTTCGCAGATCTCCCCGCATGTCCCGCCCCTATATGTAATACTTACTTACTTACTTACTTTCTTTCTTGCTTGCTTGCTTGCTTGCAATGGTTGGGAGTGCCCGGCATGCTCCGCTGCAGAGACCAAGGGCGCAATGACTTGGCACCGCGGATGCCGGGACTCCGGCACTTCCCGTGGCACTGATGGTTGGTTCCAAAGACAAAAGGCCGTGCAAGGCCACCGCACCGCGGATGATTTTGCTCGTGCTGGCGCCGTTGTGTGGCCAAAGAACATGCGCGAATGCTCGTGTCGGAAGGGTTGGTGTCCTGGCCCCGCGGGTGTCACGAATGCTCGGTTGCGAAGACCATGGGACCAGAGCCATGGCACGTCGGATGATGGCTCCAGCTGGCGCCCCGGCACTTTCTGTGGCATTGATGCTCGGTTTCAAAGACAAACGTGCGCAGGGCCAGGGGACCGCGGATGACTGCTCGTGCTGGCCCCGTTGGGCGGCATTGATGGTCGGTTGCAAAGAAAATGCGCGATTGCTCGTGTCGGGGCCTGGCAAGCCAAGGCCAAGCGAGCCATGGCAACGCGGATGATGGCTCCAGCTGGCGCCCCGGCACTTTCTGTGGCATTGATGCTCGGTTTCGAAGACAAACGTGCGCAGGGTCAGGGGACCGCGGAGGACTGCTCGTGCTGGCCCCGTTGGGCGGCATTGATGGTGTGTTGCAGAGAGCATGTGCGATTGCAAGTGTCGGCCGGGTTTGGGTTCCCTTGGGCTTTCGGGTGCCTTGGACGCTGTCTTGCGAAGACCATGGGCACAAGGCCCCGTCCTGGCCCCTTGTTCGATTCGCTCTCGTCTTGCGCTTGCTTCCAAGGTCCTCCATGACCTTCCCCATGGCCTTGCTAGATCCCCCCCATGACGCATGACCTCTGTCCGTTGATTGGTTTTGAGTGCACACCATGCCCGGCTTGGCACCGTGTTGTCGCGTGAGTGGCATTTGGATCGTGCATGCTGGTGGGCTACCTGCCAATGCGCACAAGCCTTGCACACTAGCCTTGCGCACGAGCCTTGCACAAAAGCCTTGGACACAAGCCTTGCGCACAAGCCATGCGCACAAGCCTTGGACGCTAGCCTTGCACACAAGCCATGCATACAAGCCTTGCTCACAAGCCTTGGGCACTGGCCCATCGCAGTAGCCTTGCACACAAGCCTTGCGCACTAGCTTTGGGCACGAGCCTTGCGCACTTGCCTTGGGCACTAGCCTTGCACACAACCCTTGGGAACTAGCCTTGCGCA
>NW_027518730.1:280000-282500 GCF_043159265.1 Tasmannia lanceolata | reverse complement strand
GCAATGACTTGGCACCGCGGATGCCGGGACTCCGGCACTTCCCGTGGCACTGATGGTTGGTTCCAAAGACAAAAGGCCGTGCAAGGCCACCGCACCGCGGATGATTTTGCTCGTGCTGGCGCCGTTGTGTGGCCAAAGAACATGCGCGAATGCTCGTGTCGGAAGGGTTGGTGTCCTGGCCCCGCGGGTGTCACGAATGCTCGGTTGCGAAGACCATGGGACCAGAGCCATGGCACGTCGGATGATGGCTCCAGCTGGCGCCCCGGCACTTTCTGTGGCATTGATGCTCGGTTTCAAAGACAAACGTGCGCAGGGCCAGGGGACCGCGGATGACTGCTCGTGCTGGCCCCGTTGGGCGGCATTGATGGTCGGTTGCAAAGAAAATGCGCGATTGCTCGTGTCGGGGCCTGGCAAGCCAAGGCCAAGCGAGCCATGGCAACGCGGATGATGGCTCGCTAGTGCTGGCGCCGTGCACAGTGGCCTCGCACACTCGCCCTGCACGCTTCCCTTGCACGCAGCCTTGCACACTAGCCTCGCATGCGAGCCTTGCACCCTAGCCATGCAAACTAGCCTTGCACGGTAGCCATGCACACAAGCCGTGCACATTAGCCATGCGCACAAGCCCCGCACACTAGCCTTGCGCACAACCCTTGCACACAAGCCATGCACTCGAGCAATGCACACAAGCCTTGCACTCAAGCAATGCACACAAGCCCTGGACACTAGCCTTGCACACGGGCCTGGCACACAAGCCTTGGGCACTAGCCTTGCGCACTAGCGTTCCACATGAGCCTTGCACACTAGCCTTGGACACTAGCCTTGCACACAGGCCTTGCACACTAGGCATGCTTGGGCGAGCTGATCCCGCATCAAGTCGACGGGTCTAGGCATTCTTGGGCGCAGATCCCGCATCGTCTCGTCGCGTCTGGGCGCAAACACGTCGCGTCTCGTTGCGTCTTCAGAAGTCGTCGCTAACAGCACCTTTGGTTGCCACTGGTGGTTAGGCTGGTTGGTTGCGCAAACCCTATAGGAGGGTGGCATGCTGGTGGGCGTTTTTGCCCGGATAGGCACTAGAATGTGCAGATTTTGGGCGTTTTTGCCTGGATAGGCTAAGGAATGGGCATGCTTTGGGCGTTTTTGCCCGGATAGGCACCGGAATGCTTGGCCTTGGCTTGTCCTAGCAAGGCATTGCTGGGTTGGGCTCCCTTGGCCTTTTGGGCGCCTTGGACGATGTCTTGCGAAGACCATGGGCACAAGGCCATGGCATATGGTGAGGAAAGGACCACGGTTGCCAAGGTTAGGCACCGGAATGCTTGGCCTTGGCTTGCCCTAGCAGGGCATTGCTGGGTTGGGCTCCCTTGGCCTTTTGGGCGCCTTGGACGATGTCTTGCGAAGACCATGGGCACAAGGCCATGGCATATGGTGAGGAAAGGACCACGGTTGCCAAGGTTAGGCACCGGAATGCTTGGCCTTGGCTTGCCAAAGCAGGGCATTGCTGGGTTGGGCTCCCTTGGCCTTCCGGGCGCCTTGGACACTGTCTTGGGAAGACCATGGGCACAAGGCCATGGCATATGGTGGGGAATGGACCACGGTTGCCAAGGCTAGGCATATAGAGAGGAATCGCATTTTTGCCCGGATAGGCACCGGAATGCTTGGCCTTGGCTTGCCATAGCAGGGCATTGCTGGGTTGGGCTCCCTTGGCCTTCCGGGGGCCTTGGACGCTGTCTTGGGAAGACCATGGGCACAAGGCCATGGCATATAGTGAGGAATGGACCACGGTTGGCAAGGCTAGGCATATAGAGAGGAATGGACCACGGTTGCCAAGGTTGCGCAAGTTTTGGGCATTTTTTGCCCGGATATGCCCAAGTATGCCCCGATAGGCCCGTTACGCCCCGGTATGAACGCGTATGCCCGGATAGACTCGGTATGCCTTGGGATACATGCGTATGCCCCGATAGGCTTGGTACGCCCCGATATGCGCACGTGTGCCCCAGTAGGGCTCGGTATGCCCCGGTATGTACGCGTGTGCCCCGATAGGCCCGGTATGCCCCGATATGCACACGTGTGCCCCAATAGGGGTCGGTATGCCCCGGTAGGTACGCGTGTGCCCCGTAATGCACGTTTCGCAGATCTCCCCGCATGTCCCGCCCCTATATGTAATACTTACTTACTTACTTACTTTCTTTCTTGCTTGCTTGCTTGCTTGCAATGGTTGGGAGTGCCCGGCATGCCCCGCTGCAGAGACCAAGGGCGCAATGACTTGGCACCGCGGATGCCGGGACTCCGGCACTTCCCGTGGCACTGATGGTTGGTTCCAAAGACAAAAGGCCGTGCAAGGCCACCGCACCGCGGATGATTTTGCTCGTGCTGGCGCCGTTGTGTGGCCAAAGAACATGCGCGAATGCTCGTGTCGGAAGGGTTGGTGTCCTGGCCCCGCGGGTGTCACGAATGCTCGGTTGCGAAGACCATGGGACCAGAGCCATGGCACGTCGGATGATGG
>NW_027518730.1:265000-270000 GCF_043159265.1 Tasmannia lanceolata | reverse complement strand
GCGCCTTGGACGATGTCTTGCGAAGACCATGGGCACAAGGCCATGGCATATGGTGAGGAAAGGACCACGGTTGCCAAGGTTAGGCACCGGAATGCTTGGCCTTGGCTTGCCAAAGCAGGGCATTGCTGGGTTGGGCTCCCTTGGCCTTCCGGGCGCCTTGGACACTGTCTTGGGAAGACCATGGGCACAAGGCCATGGCATATGGTGGGGAATGGACCACGGTTGCCAAGGCTAGGCATATAGAGAGGAATCGCATTTTTGCCCGGATAGGCACCGGAATGCTTGGCCTTGGCTTGCCATAGCAGGGCATTGCTGGGTTGGGCTCCCTTGGCCTTCCGGGGGCCTTGGACGCTGTCTTGGGAAGACCATGGGCACAAGGCCATGGCATATAGTGAGGAATGGACCACGGTTGGCAAGGCTAGGCATATAGAGAGGAATGGACCACGGTTGCCAAGGTTGCGCAAGTTTTGGGCATTTTTTGCCCGGATATGCCCAAGTATGCCCCGATAGGCCCGTTACGCCCCGGTATGAACGCGTATGCCCGGATAGACTCGGTATGCCTTGGGATACATGCGTATGCCCCGATAGGCTTGGTACGCCCCGATATGCGCACGTGTGCCCCAGTAGGGCTCGGTATGCCCCGGTATGTACGCGTGTGCCCCGATAGGCCCGGTATGCCCCGATATGCACACGTGTGCCCCAATAGGGGTCGGTATGCCCCGGTAGGTACGCGTGTGCCCCGTAATGCACGTTTCGCAGATCTCCCCGCATGTCCCGCCCCTATATGTAATACTTACTTACTTACTTTCTTTCTTTCTTGCTTGCTTGCTTGCTTGCAATGGTTGGGAGTGCCCGGCATGCCCCGCTGCAGAGACCAAGGGCGCAATGACTTGGCACCGCGGATGCCGGGACTCCGGCACTTCCCGTGGCACTGATGGTTGGTTCCAAAGACAAAAGGCCGTGCAAGGCCACCGCACCGCGGATGATTTTGCTCGTGCTGGCGCCGTTGTGTGGCCAAAGAACATGCGCGAATGCTCGTGTCGGAAGGGTTGGTGTCCTGGCCCCGCGGGTGTCACGAATGCTCGGTTGCGAAGACCATGGGACCAGAGCCATGGCACGTCGGATGATGGCTCCAGCTGGCGCCCCGGCACTTTCTGTGGCATTGATGCTCGGTTTCAAAGACAAACGTGCGCAGTGCCAGGGGACCGCGGATGACTGCTCGTGCTGGCCCCGTTGGGCGGCATTGATGGTCGGTTGCAAAGAAAATGCGCGATTGCTCGTGTCGGGGCCCGGCAAGCCAAGGCCAAGCGAGCCATGGCACGTCGGATGATGGCTCCAGCTGGCGCCCCGGCACTTTCTGTGGCATTGATGCTCGGTTTCAAAGACAAACGTGCGCAGGGCCAGGGGACCGCGGATGACTGCTCGTGCTGGCCCCGTTGGGCGGCATTGATGGTCGGTTGCAAAGAAAATGCGCGATTGCTCGTGTCGGGGCCTGGCAAGCCAAGGCCAAGCGAGCCATGGCAACGCGGATGATGGCTCGCTAGTGCTGGCGCCGTGCACAGTGGCCTCGCACACTCGCCCTGCACGCTTCCCTTGCACGCAGCCTTGCACACTAGCCTCGCATGCGAGCCTTGCACCCTAGCCATGCAAACTAGCCTTGCACGGTAGCCATGCACACAAGCCGTGCACATTAGCCATGCGCACAAGCCCCGCACACTAGCCTTGCGCACAACCCTTGCACACAAGCCATGCACTCGAGCAATGCACACAAGCCTTGCACTCAAGCAATGCACACAAGCCCTGGACACTAGCCTTGCACACGGGCCTGGCACACAAGCCTTGGGCACTAGCCTTGCGCACTAGCGTTCCACATGAGCCTTGCACACTAGCCTTGGACACTAGCCTTGCACACAGGCCTTGCACACTAGGCATGCTTGGGCGAGCTGATCCCGCATCAAGTCGACGGGTCTAGGCATTCTTGGGCGCAGATCCCGCATCGTCTCGTCGCGTCTGGGCGCAAACACGTCGCGTCTCGTTGCGTCTTCAGAAGTCGTCGCTAACAGCACCTTTGGTTGCCACTGGTGGTTAGGCTGGTTGGTTGCGCAAACCCTATAGGAGGGTGGCATGCTGGTGGGCGTTTTTGCCCGGATAGGCACTAGAATGTGCAGATTTTGGGCGTTTTTGCCTGGATAGGCTAAGGAATGGGCATGCTTTGGGCGTTTTTGCCCGGATAGGCACCGGAATGCTTGGCCTTGGCTTGTCCTAGCAAGGCATTGCTGGGTTGGGCTCCCTTGGCCTTTTGGGCGCCTTGGACGATGTCTTGCGAAGACCATGGGCACAAGGCCATGGCATATGGTGAGGAAAGGACCACGGTTGCCAAGGTTAGGCACCGGAATGCTTGGCCTTGGCTTGCCAAAGCAGGGCATTGCTGGGTTGGGCTCCCTTGGCCTTCCGGGCGCCTTGGACACTGTCTTGGGAAGACCATGGGCACAAGGCCATGGCATATGGTGGGGAATGGACCACGGTTGCCAAGGCTAGGCATATAGAGAGGAATTGCATTTTTGCCCGGATAGGCACCGGAATGCTTGGCCTTGGCTTGCCATAGCAGGGCATTGCTGGGTTGGGCTCCCTTGGCCTTCCGGGGGCCTTGGACGCTGTCTTGGGAAGACCATGGGCACAAGGCCATGGCATATAGTGAGGAATGGACCACGGTTGGCAAGGCTAGGCATATAGAGAGGAATGGACCACGGTTGCCAAGGTTGCGCAAGTTTTGGGCATTTTTTGCCCGGATATGCCCAAGTATGCCCCGATAGGCCCGTTACGCCCCGGTATGAACGCGTATGCCCGGATAGACTCGGTATGCCTTGGGATACATGCGTATGCCCCGATAGGCTTGGTACGCCCCGATATGCGCACGTGTGCCCCAGTAGGGCTCGGTATGCCCCGGTATGTACGCGTGTGCCCCGATAGGCCCGGTATGCCCCGATATGCACACGTGTGCCCCAATAGGGGTCGGTATGCCCCGGTAGGTACGCGTGTGCCCCGTAATGCACGTTTCGCAGATCTCCCCGCATGTCCCGCCCCTATATGTAATACTTACTTACTTACTTACTTTCTTTCTTGCTTGCTTGCTTGCTTGCAATGGTTGGGAGTGCCCGGCATGCCCCGCTGCAGAGACCAAGGGCGCAATGACTTGGCACCGCGGATGCCGGGACTCCGGCACTTCCCGTGGCACTGATGGTTGGTTCCAAAGACAAAAGGCCGTGCAAGGCCACCGCACCGCGGATGATTTTGCTCGTGCTGGCGCCGTTGTGTGGCCAAAGAACATGCGCGAATGCTCGTGTCGGAAGGGTTGGTGTCCTGGCCCCGCGGGTGTCACGAATGCTCGGTTGCGAAGACCATGGGACCAGAGCCATGGCACGTCGGATGATGGCTCCAGCTGGCGCCCCGGCACTTTCTGTGGCATTGATGCTCGGTTTCAAAGACAAACGTGCGCAGGGCCAGGGGACCGCGGATGACTGCTCGTGCTGGCCCCGTTGGGCGGCATTGATGGTCGGTTGCAAAGAAAATGCGCGATTGCTCGTGTCGGGGCCTGGCAAGCCAAGGCCAAGCGAGCCATGGCAACGCGGATGATGGCTCCAGCTGGCGCCCCGGCACTTTCTGTGGCATTGATGCTCGGTTTCGAAGACAAACGTGCGCAGGGCCAGGGGACCGCGGAGGACTGCTCGTGCTGGCCCCGTTGGGCGGCATTGATGGTGTGTTGCAGAGAGCATGTGCGATTGCAAGTGTCGGCCGGGTTTGGGTTCCCTTGGGCTTTCGGGTGCCTTGGACGCTGTCTTGCGAAGACCATGGGCACAAGGCCCCGTCCTGGCCCCTTGTTCGATTCGCTCTCGTCTTGCGCTTGCTTCCAAGGTCCTCCATGACCTTCCCCATGGCCTTGCTAGATCCCCCCCATGACGCATGACCTCTGTCCGTTGATTGGTTTTGAGTGCACACCATGCCCGGCTTGGCACCGTGTTGTCGCGTGAGTGGCATTTGGATCGTGCATGCTGGTGGGCTACCTGCCAATGCGCACAAGCCTTGCACACTAGCCTTGCGCACGAGCCTTGCACAAAAGCCTTGGACACAAGCCTTGCGCACAAGCCATGCGCACAAGCCTTGGACGCTAGCCTTGCACACAAGCCATGCATACAAGCCTTGCTCACAAGCCTTGGGCACTGGCCCATCGCAGTAGCCTTGCACACAAGCCTTGCGCACTAGCTTTGGGCACGAGCCTTGCGCACTTGCCTTGGGCACTAGCCTTGCACACAACCCTTGGGAACTAGCCTTGCGCACCAGCCTTGCCCACAAGCCTTGCACACCAGCCTTGCACACTAGCCTTGCATACAAGCCTTGCACACTAGCCTTGCACACAGGCCATGCTCACTAGCCTTGGGCACTAGCCTTGCACACAGACCTTGGGCACTAGCCTTGCGCACTAGCCTTGCCCACGAGCCTTGCACACTAGCCTTGCACGCAGGCCTTGCACGCTAGGCATGCTTGGGCCAGCAGCTCCCGCATCAAGTCGGCGGGTGTAGGCACGGTTGGGCGCAGATCCCGCATCGCCTCGTCGCGTCTGGGCGCAAACCCGTCGCGTCTCGTTGCGTCTTCAGAAGTCGTCGCTAACAGCACCTTTGGTTGCCACTGGTGGTTAGGCGGGTTGGTTGCGCAAACCCTATAGGAGGGTGGCATGCTGCGGGGCGCTGGAATGCGCAGGCTTAGGGCGTTTTTGCCCGGATAGGCACTGGAATGTGCTGGTTTTGGGCGTTTTTGCCTGGATAGGCTAAGGAATGGGCATGCTTTGGGCGTTTTCCCCGGATAGGCACTGGAATGGGCTGGTTTTGGGCGTTTTTGCCTGGATAGGCTAACGAATGGGGCATGCTTTGGGCGTTTTTGCCCGGGTAGGCACTGGAATGCCTGGCCTTGGCTGGGCATTGCTGGGTTGGGCTCCCTTGGCCTTT
>NW_027518730.1:252500-255000 GCF_043159265.1 Tasmannia lanceolata | reverse complement strand
TCGCACACTCGCCCTGCACGCTTCCCTTGCACGCAGCCTTGCACACTAGCCTCGCATGCGAGCCTTGCACCCTAGCCATGCAAACTAGCCTTGCACGGTAGCCATGCACACAAGCCGTGCACATTAGCCATGCGCACAAGCCCCGCACACTAGCCTTGCGCACAACCCTTGCACACAAGCCATGCACTCGAGCAATGCACACAAGCCTTGCACTCAAGCAATGCACACAAGCCCTGGACACTAGCCTTGCACACGGGCCTGGCACACAAGCCTTGGGCACTAGCCTTGCGCACTAGCGTTCCACATGAGCCTTGCACACTAGCCTTGGACACTAGCCTTGCACACAGGCCTTGCACACTAGGCATGCTTGGGCGAGCTGATCCCGCATCAAGTCGACGGGTCTAGGCATTCTTGGGCGCAGATCCCGCATCGTCTCGTCGCGTCTGGGCGCAAACACGTCGCGTCTCGTTGCGTCTTCAGAAGTCGTCGCTAACAGCACCTTTGGTTGCCACTGGTGGTTAGGCTGGTTGGTTGCGCAAACCCTATAGGAGGGTGGCATGCTGGTGGGCGTTTTTGCCCGGATAGGCACTAGAATGTGCAGATTTTGGGCGTTTTTGCCTGGATAGGCTAAGGAATGGGCATGCTTTGGGCGTTTTTGCCCGGATAGGCACCGGAATGCTTGGCCTTGGCTTGTCCTAGCAAGGCATTGCTGGGTTGGGCTCCCTTGGCCTTTTGGGCGCCTTGGACGATGTCTTGCGAAGACCATGGGCACAAGGCCATGGCATATGGTGAGGAAAGGACCACGGTTGCCAAGGTTAGGCACCGGAATGCTTGGCCTTGGCTTGCCAAAGCAGGGCATTGCTGGGTTGGGCTCCCTTGGCCTTCCGGGCGCCTTGGACACTGTCTTGGGAAGACCATGGGCACAAGGCCATGGCATATGGTGGGGAATGGACCACGGTTGCCAAGGCTAGGCATATAGAGAGGAATTGCATTTTTGCCCGGATAGGCACCGGAATGCTTGGCCTTGGCTTGCCATAGCAGGGCATTGCTGGGTTGGGCTCCCTTGGCCTTCCGGGGGCCTTGGACGCTGTCTTGGGAAGACCATGGGCACAAGGCCATGGCATATAGTGAGGAATGGACCACGGTTGGCAAGGCTAGGCATATAGAGAGGAATGGACCACGGTTGCCAAGGTTGCGCAAGTTTTGGGCATTTTTTGCCCGGATATGCCCAAGTATGCCCCGATAGGCCCGTTACGCCCCGGTATGAACGCGTATGCCCGGATAGACTCGGTATGCCTTGGGATACATGCGTATGCCCCGATAGGCTTGGTACGCCCCGATATGCGCACGTGTGCCCCAGTAGGGCTCGGTATGCCCCGGTATGTACGCGTGTGCCCCGATAGGCCCGGTATGCCCCGATATGCACACGTGTGCCCCAATAGGGGTCGGTATGCCCCGGTAGGTACGCGTGTGCCCCGTAATGCACGTTTCGCAGATCTCCCCGCATGTCCCGCCCCTATATGTAATACTTACTTACTTACTTACTTTCTTTCTTGCTTGCTTGCTTGCTTGCAATGGTTGGGAGTGCCCGGCATGCCCCGCTGCAGAGACCAAGGGCGCAATGACTTGGCACCGCGGATGCCGGGACTCCGGCACTTCCCGTGGCACTGATGGTTGGTTCCAAAGACAAAAGGCCGTGCAAGGCCACCGCACCGCGGATGATTTTGCTCGTGCTGGCGCCGTTGTGTGGCCAAAGAACATGCGCGAATGCTCGTGTCGGAAGGGTTGGTGTCCTGGCCCCGCGGGTGTCACGAATGCTCGGTTGCGAAGACCATGGGACCAGAGCCATGGCACGTCGGATGATGGCTCCAGCTGGCGCCCCGGCACTTTCTGTGGCATTGATGCTCGGTTTCAAAGACAAACGTGCGCAGGGCCAGGGGACCGCGGATGACTGCTCGTGCTGGCCCCGTTGGGCGGCATTGATGGTCGGTTGCAAAGAAAATGCGCGATTGCTCGTGTCGGGGCCTGGCAAGCCAAGGCCAAGCGAGCCATGGCAACGCGGATGATGGCTCCAGCTGGCGCCCCGGCACTTTCTGTGGCATTGATGCTCGGTTTCGAAGACAAACGTGCGCAGGGCCAGGGGACCGCGGAGGACTGCTCGTGCTGGCCCCGTTGGGCGGCATTGATGGTGTGTTGCAGAGAGCATGTGCGATTGCAAGTGTCGGCCGGGTTTGGGTTCCCTTGGGCTTTCGGGTGCCTTGGACGCTGTCTTGCGAAGACCATGGGCACAAGGCCCCGTCCTGGCCCCTTGTTCGATTCGCTCTCGTCTTGCGCTTGCTTCCAAGGTCCTCCATGACCTTCCCCATGGCCTTGCTAGATCCCCCCCATGACGCATGACCTCTGTCCGTTGATTGGTTTTGAGTGCACACCATGCCCGGCTTGGCACCGTGTTGTCGCGTGAGTGGCATTTGGATCGTGCATGCTGGTGGGCTACCTGCCA
>NW_027518730.1:240000-242500 GCF_043159265.1 Tasmannia lanceolata | reverse complement strand
TATGCCCCGGTATGTACGCGTGTGCCCCGATAGGCCCGGTATGCCCCGATATGCACACGTGTGCCCCAATAGGGGTCGGTATGCCCCGGTAGGTACGCGTGTGCCCCGTAATGCACGTTTCGCAGATCTCCCCGCATGTCCCGCCCCTATATGTAATACTTACTTACTTACTTACTTTCTTTCTTGCTTGCTTGCTTGCTTGCAATGGTTGGGAGTGCCCGGCATGCCCCGCTGCAGAGACCAAGGGCGCAATGACTTGGCACCGCGGATGCCGGGACTCCGGCACTTCCCGTGGCACTGATGGTTGGTTCCAAAGACAAAAGGCCGTGCAAGGCCACCGCACCGCGGATGATTTTGCTCGTGCTGGCGCCGTTGTGTGGCCAAAGAACATGCGCGAATGCTCGTGTCGGAAGGGTTGGTGTCCTGGCCCCGCGGGTGTCACGAATGCTCGGTTGCGAAGACCATGGGACCAGAGCCATGGCACGTCGGATGATGGCTCCAGCTGGCGCCCCGGCACTTTCTGTGGCATTGATGCTCGGTTTCAAAGACAAACGTGCGCAGTGCCAGGGGACCGCGGATGACTGCTCGTGCTGGCCCCGTTGGGCGGCATTGATGGTCGGTTGCAAAGAAAATGCGCGATTGCTCGTGTCGGGGCCCGGCAAGCCAAGGCCAAGCGAGCCATGGCACGTCGGATGATGGCTCCAGCTGGCGCCCCGGCACTTTCTGTGGCATTGATGCTCGGTTTCAAAGACAAACGTGCGCAGGGCCAGGGGACCGCGGATGACTGCTCGTGCTGGCCCCGTTGGGCGGCATTGATGGTCGGTTGCAAAGAAAATGCGCGATTGCTCGTGTCGGGGCCTGGCAAGCCAAGGCCAAGCGAGCCATGGCAACGCGGATGATGGCTCGCTAGTGCTGGCGCCGTGCACAGTGGCCTCGCACACTCGCCCTGCACGCTTCCCTTGCACGCAGCCTTGCACACTAGCCTCGCATGCGAGCCTTGCACCCTAGCCATGCAAACTAGCCTTGCACGGTAGCCATGCACACAAGCCGTGCACATTAGGCATGCGCACAAGCCCCGCACACTAGCCTTGCGCACAACCCTTGCACACAAGCCATGCACTCGAGCAATGCACACAAGCCTTGCACTCAAGCAATGCACACAAGCCCTGGACACTAGCCTTGCACACGGGCCTGGCACACAAGCCTTGGGCACTAGCCTTGCGCACTAGCGTTCCACATGAGCCTTGCACACTAGCCTTGGACACTAGCCTTGCACACAGGCCTTGCACACTAGGCATGCTTGGGCGAGCTGATCCCGCATCAAGTCGACGGGTCTAGGCATTCTTGGGCGCAGATCCCGCATCGTCTCGTCGCGTCTGGGCGCAAACACGTCGCGTCTCGTTGCGTCTTCAGAAGTCGTCGCTAACAGCACCTTTGGTTGCCACTGGTGGTTAGGCTGGTTGGTTGCGCAAACCCTATAGGAGGGTGGCATGCTGGTGGGCGTTTTTGCCCGGATAGGCACTAGAATGTGCAGATTTTGGGCGTTTTTGCCTGGATAGGCTAGGCATGCTTTGGGCGTTTTTGCCCGGATAGGCACCGGAATGCTTGGCCTTGGCTTGTCCTAGCAAGGCATTGCTGGGTTGGGCTCCCTTGGCCTTTTGGGCGCCTTGGACGATGTCTTGCGAAGACCATGGGCACAAGGCCATGGCATATGGTGAGGAAAGGACCACGGTTGCCAAGGTTAGGCACCGGAATGCTTGGCCTTGGCTTGCCAAAGCAGGGCATTGCTGGGTTGGGCTCCCTTGGCCTTCCGGGCGCCTTGGACACTGTCTTGGGAAGACCATGGGCACAAGGCCATGGCATATGGTGGGGAATGGACCACGGTTGCCAAGGCTAGGCATATAGAGAGGAATTGCATTTTTGCCCGGATAGGCACCGGAATGCTTGGCCTTGGCTTGCCATAGCAGGGCATTGCTGGGTTGGGCTCCCTTGGCCTTCCGGGGGCCTTGGACGCTGTCTTGGGAAGACCATGGGCACAAGGCCATGGCATATAGTGAGGAATGGACCACGGTTGGCAAGGCTAGGCATATAGAGAGGAATGGACCACGGTTGCCAAGGTTGCGCAAGTTTTGGGCATTTTTTGCCCGGATATGCCCAAGTATGCCCCGATAGGCCCGTTACGCCCCGGTATGAACGCGTATGCCCGGATAGACTCGGTATGCCTTGGGATACATGCGTATGCCCCGATAGGCTTGGTACGCCCCGATATGCGCACGTGTGCCCCAGTAGGGCTCGGTATGCCCCGGTATGTACGCGTGTGCCCCGATAGGCCCGGTATGCCCCGATATGCACACGTGTGCCCCAATAGGGGTCGGTATGCCCCGGTAGGTACGCGTGTGCCCCGTAATGCACGTTTCGCAGATCTCCCCGCATGTCCCGCCCCTATATGTAATACTTACTTACTTACTTACTTTCTTTCTTGCTTGCTTGCTTGCTTGCA
>NW_027518730.1:225000-230000 GCF_043159265.1 Tasmannia lanceolata | reverse complement strand
GCAGATTTTGGGCGTTTTTGCCTGGATAGGCTAAGGAATGGGCATGCTTTGGGCGTTTTTGCCCGGATAGGCACCGGAATGCTTGGCCTTGGCTTGTCCTAGCAAGGCATTGCTGGGTTGGGCTCCCTTGGCCTTTTGGGCGCCTTGGACGATGTCTTGCGAAGACCATGGGCACAAGGCCATGGCATATGGTGAGGAAAGGACCACGGTTGCCAAGGTTAGGCACCGGAATGCTTGGCCTTGGCTTGCCCTAGCAGGGCATTGCTGGGTTGGGCTCCCTTGGCCTTTTGGGCGCCTTGGACGATGTCTTGCGAAGACCATGGGCACAAGGCCATGGCATATGGTGAGGAAAGGACCACGGTTGCCAAGGTTAGGCACCGGAATGCTTGGCCTTGGCTTGCCAAAGCAGGGCATTGCTGGGTTGGGCTCCCTTGGCCTTCCGGGCGCCTTGGACACTGTCTTGGGAAGACCATGGGCACAAGGCCATGGCATATGGTGGGGAATGGACCACGGTTGCCAAGGCTAGGCATATAGAGAGGAATCACATTTTTGCCCGGATAGGCACCGGAATGCTTGGCCTTGGCTTGCCATAGCAGGGCATTGCTGGGTTGGGCTCCCTTGGCCTTCCGGGGGCCTTGGACGCTGTCTTGGGAAGACCATGGGCACAAGGCCATGGCATATAGTGAGGAATGGACCACGGTTGGCAAGGCTAGGCATATAGAGAGGAATGGACCACGGTTGCCAAGGTTGCGCAAGTTTTGGGCATTTTTTGCCCGGATATGCCCAAGTATGCCCCGATAGGCCCGTTACGCCCCGGTATGAACGCGTATGCCCGGATAGACTCGGTATGCCTTGGGATACATGCGTATGCCCCGATAGGCTTGGTACGCCCCGATATGCGCACGTGTGCCCCAGTAGGGCTCGGTATGCCCCGGTATGTACGCGTGTGCCCCGATAGGCCCGGTATGCCCCGATATGGACACGTGTGCCCCAATAGGGGTCGGTATGCCCCGGTAGGTACGCGTGTGCCCCGTAATGCACGTTTCGCAGATCTCCCCGCATGTCCCGCCCCTATATGTAATACTTACTTACTTACTTACTTTCTTTCTTGCTTGCTTGCTTGCTTGCAATGGTTGGGAGTGCCCGGCATGCCCCGCTGCAGAGACCAAGGGCGCAATGACTTGGCACCGCGGATGCCGGGACTCCGGCACTTCCCGTGGCACTGATGGTTGGTTCCAAAGACAAAAGGCCGTGCAAGGCCACCGCACCGCGGATGATTTTGCTCGTGCTGGCGCCGTTGTGTGGCCAAAGAACATGCGCGAATGCTCGTGTCGGAAGGGTTGGTGTCCTGGCCCCGCGGGTGTCACGAATGCTCGGTTGCGAAGACCATGGGACCAGAGCCATGGCACGTCGGATGATGGCTCCAGCTGGCGCCCCGGCACTTTCTGTGGCATTGATGCTCGGTTTCAAAGACAAACGTGCGCAGTGCCAGGGGACCGCGGATGACTGCTCGTGCTGGCCCCGTTGGGCGGCATTGATGGTCGGTTGCAAAGAAAATGCGCGATTGCTCGTGTCGGGGCCCGGCAAGCCAAGGCCAAGCGAGCCATGGCACGTCGGATGATGGCTCCAGCTGGCGCCCCGGCACTTTCTGTGGCATTGATGCTCGGTTTCAAAGACAAACGTGCGCAGGGCCAGGGGACCGCGGATGACTGCTCGTGCTGGCCCCGTTGGGCGGCATTGATGGTCGGTTGCAAAGAAAATGCGCGATTGCTCGTGTCGGGGCCTGGCAAGCCAAGGCCAAGCGAGCCATGGCAACGCGGATGATGGCTCGCTAGTGCTGGCGCCGTGCACAGTGGCCTCGCACACTCGCCCTGCACGCTTCCCTTGCACGCAGCCTTGCACACTAGCCTCGCATGCGAGCCTTGCACCCTAGCCATGCAAACTAGCCTTGCACGGTAGCCATGCACACAAGCCGTGCACATTAGGCATGCGCACAAGCCCCGCACACTAGCCTTGCGCACAACCCTTGCACACAAGCCATGCACTCGAGCAATGCACACAAGCCTTGCACTCAAGCAATGCACACAAGCCCTGGACACTAGCCTTGCACACGGGCCTGGCACACAAGCCTTGGGCACTAGCCTTGCGCACTAGCGTTCCACATGAGCCTTGCACACTAGCCTTGGACACTAGCCTTGCACACAGGCCTTGCACACTAGGCATGCTTGGGCGAGCTGATCCCGCATCAAGTCGACGGGTCTAGGCATTCTTGGGCGCAGATCCCGCATCGTCTCGTCGCGTCTGGGCGCAAACACGTCGCGTCTCGTTGCGTCTTCAGAAGTCGTCGCTAACAGCACCTTTGGTTGCCACTGGTGGTTAGGCTGGTTGGTTGCGCAAACCCTATAGGAGGGTGGCATGCTGGTGGGCGTTTTTGCCCGGATAGGCACTAGAATGTGCAGATTTTGGGCGTTTTTGCCTGGATAGGCTAAGGAATGGGCATGCTTTGGGCGTTTTTGCCCGGATAGGCACCGGAATGCTTGGCCTTGGCTTGTCCTAGCAAGGCATTGCTGGGTTGGGCTCCCTTGGCCTTTTGGGCGCCTTGGACGATGTCTTGCGAAGACCATGGGCACAAGGCCATGGCATATGGTGAGGAAAGGACCACGGTTGCCAAGGTTAGGCACCGGAATGCTTGGCCTTGGCTTGCCAAAGCAGGGCATTGCTGGGTTGGGCTCCCTTGGCCTTCCGGGCGCCTTGGACACTGTCTTGGGAAGACCATGGGCACAAGGCCATGGCATATGGTGGGGAATGGACCACGGTTGCCAAGGCTAGGCATATAGAGAGGAATTGCATTTTTGCCCGGATAGGCACCGGAATGCTTGGCCTTGGCTTGCCATAGCAGGGCATTGCTGGGTTGGGCTCCCTTGGCCTTCCGGGGGCCTTGGACGCTGTCTTGGGAAGACCATGGGCACAAGGCCATGGCATATAGTGAGGAATGGACCACGGTTGGCAAGGCTAGGCATATAGAGAGGAATGGACCACGGTTGCCAAGGTTGCGCAAGTTTTGGGCATTTTTTGCCCGGATATGCCCAAGTATGCCCCGATAGGCCCGTTACGCCCCGGTATGAACGCGTATGCCCGGATAGACTCGGTATGCCTTGGGATACATGCGTATGCCCCGATAGGCTTGGTACGCCCCGATATGCGCACGTGTGCCCCAGTAGGGCTCGGTATGCCCCGGTATGTACGCGTGTGCCCCGATAGGCCCGGTATGCCCCGATATGCACACGTGTGCCCCAATAGGGGTCGGTATGCCCCGGTAGGTACGCGTGTGCCCCGTAATGCACGTTTCGCAGATCTCCCCGCATGTCCCGCCCCTATATGTAATACTTACTTACTTACTTACTTTCTTTCTTGCTTGCTTGCTTGCTTGCAATGGTTGGGAGTGCCCGGCATGCCCCGCTGCAGAGACCAAGGGCGCAATGACTTGGCACCGCGGATGCCGGGACTCCGGCACTTCCCGTGGCACTGATGGTTGGTTCCAAAGACAAAAGGCCGTGCAAGGCCACCGCACCGCGGATGATTTTGCTCGTGCTGGCGCCGTTGTGTGGCCAAAGAACATGCGCGAATGCTCGTGTCGGAAGGGTTGGTGTCCTGGCCCCGCGGGTGTCACGAATGCTCGGTTGCGAAGACCATGGGACCAGAGCCATGGCACGTCGGATGATGGCTCCAGCTGGCGCCCCGGCACTTTCTGTGGCATTGATGCTCGGTTTCAAAGACAAACGTGCGCAGGGCCAGGGGACCGCGGATGACTGCTCGTGCTGGCCCCGTTGGGCGGCATTGATGGTCGGTTGCAAAGAAAATGCGCGATTGCTCGTGTCGGGGCCTGGCAAGCCAAGGCCAAGCGAGCCATGGCAACGCGGATGATGGCTCCAGCTGGCGCCCCGGCACTTTCTGTGGCATTGATGCTCGGTTTCGAAGACAAACGTGCGCAGGGCCAGGGGACCGCGGAGGACTGCTCGTGCTGGCCCCGTTGGGCGGCATTGATGGTGTGTTGCAGAGAGCATGTGCGATTGCAAGTGTCGGCCGGGTTTGGGTTCCCTTGGGCTTTCGGGTGCCTTGGACGCTGTCTTGCGAAGACCATGGGCACAAGGCCCCGTCCTGGCCCCTTGTTCGATTCGCTCTCGTCTTGCGCTTGCTTCCAAGGTCCTCCATGACCTTCCCCATGGCCTTGCTAGATCCCCCCCATGACGCATGACCTCTGTCCGTTGATTGGTTTTGAGTGCACACCATGCCCGGCTTGGCACCGTGTTGTCGCGTGAGTGGCATTTGGATCGTGCATGCTGGTGGGCTACCTGCCAATGCGCACAAGCCTTGCACACTAGCCTTGCGCACGAGCCTTGCACAAAAGCCTTGGACACAAGCCTTGCGCACAAGCCATGCGCACAAGCCTTGGACGCTAGCCTTGCACACAAGCCATGCATACAAGCCTTGCTCACAAGCCTTGGGCACTGGCCCATCGCAGTAGCCTTGCACACAAGCCTTGCGCACTAGCTTTGGGCACGAGCCTTGCGCACTTGCCTTGGGCACTAGCCTTGCACACAACCCTTGGGAACTAGCCTTGCGCACCAGCCTTGCCCACAAGCCTTGCACACCAGCCTTGCACACTAGCCTTGCATACAAGCCTTGCACACTAGCCTTGCACACAGGCCATGCTCACTAGCCTTGGGCACTAGCCTTGCACACAGACCTTGGGCACTAGCCTTGCGCACTAGCCTTGCCCACGAGCCTTGCACACTAGCCTTGCACGCAGGCCTTGCACGCTAGGCATGCTTGGGCCAGCAGCTCCCGCATCAAGTCGGCGGGTGTAGGCACGGTTGGGCGCAGATCCCGCATCGCCTCGTCGCGTCTGGGCGCAAACCCGTCGCGTCTCGTTGCGTCTTCAGAAGTCGTCGCTAACAGCACCTTTGGTTGCCACTGGTGGTTAGGCGGGTTGGTTGCGC
>NW_027518730.1:212500-215000 GCF_043159265.1 Tasmannia lanceolata | reverse complement strand
CAAAGAAAATGCGCGATTGCTCGTGTCGGGGCCCGGCAAGCCAAGGCCAAGCGAGCCATGGCACGTCGGATGATGGCTCCAGCTGGCGCCCCGGCACTTTCTGTGGCATTGATGCTCGGTTTCAAAGACAAACGTGCGCAGGGCCAGGGGACCGCGGAGGACTGCTCGTGCTGGCCCCGTTGGGCGGCATTGATGGTCGGTTGCAAAGAAAATGCGCGATTGCTCGTGTCGGGGCCTGGCAAGCCAAGGCCAAGCGAGCCATGGCAACGCGGATGATGGCTCGCTAGTGCTGGCGCCGTGCACAGTGGCCTCGCACACTCGCCCTGCACGCTTCCCTTGCACGCAGCCTTGCACACTAGCCTCGCATGCGAGCCTTGCACCCTAGCCATGCAAACTAGCCTTGCACGGTAGCCATGCACACAAGCCGTGCACATTAGCCATGCGCACAAGCCCCGCACACTAGCCTTGCGCACAACCCTTGCACACAAGCCATGCACTCGAGCAATGCACACAAGCCTTGCACTCAAGCAATGCACACAAGCCCTGGACACTAGCCTTGCACACGGGCCTGGCACACAAGCCTTGGGCACTAGCCTTGCGCACTAGCGTTCCACATGAGCCTTGCACACTAGCCTTGGACACTAGCCTTGCACACAGGCCTTGCACACTAGGCATGCTTGGGCGAGCTGATCCCGCATCAAGTCGACGGGTCTAGGCATTCTTGGGCGCAGATCCCGCATCGTCTCGTCGCGTCTGGGCGCAAACACGTCGCGTCTCGTTGCGTCTTCAGAAGTCGTCGCTAACAGCACCTTTGGTTGCCACTGGTGGTTAGGCTGGTTGGTTGCGCAAACCCTATAGGAGGGTGGCATGCTGGTGGGCGTTTTTGCCCGGATAGGCACTAGAATGTGCAGATTTTGGGCGTTTTTGCCTGGATAGGCTAAGGAATGGGCATGCTTTGGGCGTTTTTGCCCGGATAGGCACCGGAATGCTTGGCCTTGGCTTGTCCTAGCAAGGCATTGCTGGGTTGGGCTCCCTTGGCCTTTTGGGCGCCTTGGACGATGTCTTGCGAAGACCATGGGCACAAGGCCATGGCATATGGTGAGGAAAGGACCACGGTTGCCAAGGTTAGGCACCGGAATGCTTGGCCTTGGCTTGCCAAAGCAGGGCATTGCTGGGTTGGGCTCCCTTGGCCTTCCGGGCGCCTTGGACACTGTCTTGGGAAGACCATGGGCACAAGGCCATGGCATATGGTGGGGAATGGACCACGGTTGCCAAGGCTAGGCATATAGAGAGGAATTGCATTTTTGCCCGGATAGGCACCGGAATGCTTGGCCTTGGCTTGCCATAGCAGGGCATTGCTGGGTTGGGCTCCCTTGGCCTTCCGGGGGCCTTGGACGCTGTCTTGGGAAGACCATGGGCACAAGGCCATGGCATATAGTGAGGAATGGACCACGGTTGGCAAGGCTAGGCATATAGAGAGGAATGGACCACGGTTGCCAAGGTTGCGCAAGTTTTGGGCATTTTTTGCCCGGATATGCCCAAGTATGCCCCGATAGGCCCGTTACGCCCCGGTATGAACGCGTATGCCCGGATAGACTCGGTATGCCTTGGGATACATGCGTATGCCCCGATAGGCTTGGTACGCCCCGATATGCGCACGTGTGCCCCAGTAGGGCTCGGTATGCCCCGGTATGTACGCGTGTGCCCCGATAGGCCCGGTATGCCCCGATATGCACACGTGTGCCCCAATAGGGGTCGGTATGCCCCGGTAGGTACGCGTGTGCCCCGTAATGCACGTTTCGCAGATCTCCCCGCATGTCCCGCCCCTATATGTAATACTTACTTACTTACTTACTTTCTTTCTTGCTTGCTTGCTTGCTTGCAATGGTTGGGAGTGCCCGGCATGCCCCGCTGCAGAGACCAAGGGCGCAATGACTTGGCACCGCGGATGCCGGGACTCCGGCACTTCCCGTGGCACTGATGGTTGGTTCCAAAGACAAAAGGCCGTGCAAGGCCACCGCACCGCGGATGATTTTGCTCGTGCTGGCGCCGTTGTGTGGCCAAAGAACATGCGCGAATGCTCGTGTCGGAAGGGTTGGTGTCCTGGCCCCGCGGGTGTCACGAATGCTCGGTTGCGAAGACCATGGGACCAGAGCCATGGCACGTCGGATGATGGCTCCAGCTGGCGCCCCGGCACTTTCTGTGGCATTGATGCTCGGTTTCAAAGACAAACGTGCGCAGGGCCAGGGGACCGCGGATGACTGCTCGTGCTGGCCCCGTTGGGCGGCATTGATGGTCGGTTGCAAAGAAAATGCGCGATTGCTCGTGTCGGGGCCTGGCAAGCCAAGGCCAAGCGAGCCATGGCAACGCGGATGATGGCTCCAGCTGGCGCCCCGGCACTTTCTGTGGCATTGATGCTCGGTTTCGAAGACAAACGTGCGCAGGGCCAGGGGACCGCGGAGGACTGCTCGTGCTGGCCCCGTTGGGCGGCATTGATGGT
>NW_027518730.1:197500-202500 GCF_043159265.1 Tasmannia lanceolata | reverse complement strand
CCTTGGCCTTCCGGGGGCCTTGGACGCTGTCTTGGGAAGACCATGGGCACAAGGCCATGGCATATAGTGAGGAATGGACCACGGTTGGCAAGGCTAGGCATATAGAGAGGAATGGACCACGGTTGCCAAGGTTGCGCAAGTTTTGGGCATTTTTTGCCCGGATATGCCCAAGTATGCCCCGATAGGCCCGTTACGCCCCGGTATGAACGCGTATGCCCGGATAGACTCGGTATGCCTTGGGATACATGCGTATGCCCCGATAGGCTTGGTACGCCCCGATATGCGCACGTGTGCCCCAGTAGGGCTCGGTATGCCCCGGTATGTACGCGTGTGCCCCGATAGGCCCGGTATGCCCCGATATGCACACGTGTGCCCCAATAGGGGTCGGTATGCCCCGGTAGGTACGCGTGTGCCCCGTAATGCACGTTTCGCAGATCTCCCCGCATGTCCCGCCCCTATATGTAATACTTACTTACTTACTTACTTTCTTTCTTGCTTGCTTGCTTGCTTGCAATGGTTGGGAGTGCCCGGCATGCCCCGCTGCAGAGACCAAGGGCGCAATGACTTGGCACCGCGGATGCCGGGACTCCGGCACTTCCCGTGGCACTGATGGTTGGTTCCAAAGACAAAAGGCCGTGCAAGGCCACCGCACCGCGGATGATTTTGCTCGTGCTGGCGCCGTTGTGTGGCCAAAGAACATGCGCGAATGCTCGTGTCGGAAGGGTTGGTGTCCTGGCCCCGCGGGTGTCACGAATGCTCGGTTGCGAAGACCATGGGACCAGAGCCATGGCACGTCGGATGATGGCTCCAGCTGGCGCCCCGGCACTTTCTGTGGCATTGATGCTCGGTTTCAAAGACAAACGTGCGCAGTGCCAGGGGACCGCGGATGACTGCTCGTGCTGGCCCCGTTGGGCGGCATTGATGGTCGGTTGCAAAGAAAATGCGCGATTGCTCGTGTCGGGGCCCGGCAAGCCAAGGCCAAGCGAGCCATGGCACGTCGGATGATGGCTCCAGCTGGCGCCCCGGCACTTTCTGTGGCATTGATGCTCGGTTTCAAAGACAAACGTGCGCAGGGCCAGGGGACCGCGGATGACTGCTCGTGCTGGCCCCGTTGGGCGGCATTGATTGGCGGTTGCAAAGAAAATGCGCGATTGCTCGTGTCGGGGCCTGGCAAGCCAAGGCCAAGCGAGCCATGGCAACGCGGATGATGGCTCGCTAGTGCTGGCGCCGTGCACAGTGGCCTCGCACACTCGCCCTGCACGCTTCCCTTGCACGCAGCCTTGCACACTAGCCTCGCATGCGAGCCTTGCACCCTAGCCATGCAAACTAGCCTTGCACGGTAGCCATGCACACAAGCCGTGCACATTAGCCATGCGCACAAGCCCCGCACACTAGCCTTGCGCACAACCCTTGCACACAAGCCATGCACTCGAGCAATGCACACAAGCCTTGCACTCAAGCAATGCACACAAGCCCTGGACACTAGCCTTGCACACGGGCCTGGCACACAAGCCTTGGGCACTAGCCTTGCGCACTAGCGTTCCACATGAGCCTTGCACACTAGCCTTGGACACTAGCCTTGCACACAGGCCTTGCACACTAGGCATGCTTGGGCGAGCTGATCCCGCATCAAGTCGACGGGTCTAGGCATTCTTGGGCGCAGATCCCGCATCGTCTCGTCGCGTCTGGGCGCAAACACGTCGCGTCTCGTTGCGTCTTCAGAAGTCGTCGCTAACAGCACCTTTGGTTGCCACTGGTGGTTAGGCTGGTTGGTTGCGCAAACCCTATAGGAGGGTGGCATGCTGGTGGGCGTTTTTGCCCGGATAGGCACTAGAATGTGCAGATTTTGGGCGTTTTTGCCTGGATAGGCTAAGGAATGGGCATGCTTTGGGCGTTTTTGCCCGGATAGGCACCGGAATGCTTGGCCTTGGCTTGTCCTAGCAAGGCATTGCTGGGTTGGGCTCCCTTGGCCTTTTGGGCGCCTTGGACGATGTCTTGCGAAGACCATGGGCACAAGGCCATGGCATATGGTGAGGAAAGGACCACGGTTGCCAAGGTTAGGCACCGGAATGCTTGGCCTTGGCTTGCCAAAGCAGGGCATTGCTGGGTTGGGCTCCCTTGGCCTTCCGGGCGCCTTGGACACTGTCTTGGGAAGACCATGGGCACAAGGCCATGGCATATGGTGGGGAATGGACCACGGTTGCCAAGGCTAGGCATATAGAGAGGAATTGCATTTTTGCCCGGATAGGCACCGGAATGCTTGGCCTTGGCTTGCCATAGCAGGGCATTGCTGGGTTGGGCTCCCTTGGCCTTCCGGGGGCCTTGGACGCTGTCTTGGGAAGACCATGGGCACAAGGCCATGGCATATAGTGAGGAATGGACCACGGTTGGCAAGGCTAGGCATATAGAGAGGAATGGACCACGGTTGCCAAGGTTGCGCAAGTTTTGGGCATTTTTTGCCCGGATATGCCCAAGTATGCCCCGATAGGCCCGTTACGCCCCGGTATGAACGCGTATGCCCGGATAGACTCGGTATGCCTTGGGATACATGCGTATGCCCCGATAGGCTTGGTACGCCCCGATATGCGCACGTGTGCCCCAGTAGGGCTCGGTATGCCCCGGTATGTACGCGTGTGCCCCGATAGGCCCGGTATGCCCCGATATGCACACGTGTGCCCCAATAGGGGTCGGTATGCCCCGGTAGGTACGCGTGTGCCCCGTAATGCACGTTTCGCAGATCTCCCCGCATGTCCCGCCCCTATATGTAATACTTACTTACTTACTTACTTTCTTTCTTGCTTGCTTGCTTGCTTGCAATGGTTGGGAGTGCCCGGCATGCCCCGCTGCAGAGACCAAGGGCGCAATGACTTGGCACCGCGGATGCCGGGACTCCGGCACTTCCCGTGGCACTGATGGTTGGTTCCAAAGACAAAAGGCCGTGCAAGGCCACCGCACCGCGGATGATTTTGCTCGTGCTGGCGCCGTTGTGTGGCCAAAGAACATGCGCGAATGCTCGTGTCGGAAGGGTTGGTGTCCTGGCCCCGCGGGTGTCACGAATGCTCGGTTGCGAAGACCATGGGACCAGAGCCATGGCACGTCGGATGATGGCTCCAGCTGGCGCCCCGGCACTTTCTGTGGCATTGATGCTCGGTTTCAAAGACAAACGTGCGCAGGGCCAGGGGACCGCGGATGACTGCTCGTGCTGGCCCCGTTGGGCAGCATTGATGGTCGGTTGCAAAGAAAATGCGCGATTGCTCGTGTCGGGGCCCGGCAAGCCAAGGCCAAGCGAGCCATGGCACGTCGGATGATGGCTCCAGCTGGCGCCCCGGCACTTTCTGTGGCATTGATGCTCGGTTTCAAAGACAAACGTGCGCAGGGCCAGGGGACCGCGGATGACTGCTCGTGCTGGCCCCGTTGGGCGGCATTGATGGTCGGTTGCAAAGAAAATGCGCGATTGCTCGTGTCGGGGCCTGGCAAGCCAAGGCCAAGCGAGCCATGGCAACGCGGATGATGGCTCGCTAGTGCTGGCGCCGTGCACAGTGGCCTCGCACACTCGCCCTGCACGCTTCCCTTGCACGCAGCCTTGCACACTAGCCTCGCATGCGAGCCTTGCACCCTAGCCATGCAAACTAGCCTTGCACGGTAGCCATGCACACAAGCCGTGCACATTAGCCATGCGCACAAGCCCCGCACACTAGCCTTGCGCACAACCCTTGCACACAAGCCATGCACTCGAGCAATGCACACAAGCCTTGCACTCAAGCAATGCACACAAGCCCTGGACACTAGCCTTGCACACGGGCCTGGCACACAAGCCTTGGGCACTAGCCTTGCGCACTAGCGTTCCACATGAGCCTTGCACACTAGCCTTGGACACTAGCCTTGCACACAGGCCTTGCACACTAGGCATGCTTGGGCGAGCTGATCCCGCATCAAGTCGACGGGTCTAGGCATTCTTGGGCGCAGATCCCGCATCGTCTCGTCGCGTCTGGGCGCAAACACGTCGCGTCTCGTTGCGTCTTCAGAAGTCGTCGCTAACAGCACCTTTGGTTGCCACTGGTGGTTAGGCTGGTTGGTTGCGCAAACCCTATAGGAGGGTGGCATGCTGGTGGGCGTTTTTGCCCGGATAGGCACTAGAATGTGCAGATTTTGGGCGTTTTTGCCTGGATAGGCTAAGGAATGGGCATGCTTTGGGCGTTTTTGCCCGGATAGGCACCGGAATGCTTGGCCTTGGCTTGTCCTAGCAAGGCATTGCTGGGTTGGGCTCCCTTGGCCTTTTGGGCGCCTTGGACGATGTCTTGCGAAGACCATGGGCACAAGGCCATGGCATATGGTGAGGAAAGGACCACGGTTGCCAAGGTTAGGCACCGGAATGCTTGGCCTTGGCTTGCCAAAGCAGGGCATTGCTGGGTTGGGCTCCCTTGGCCTTCCGGGCGCCTTGGACGCTGTCTTGGGAAGACCATGGGCACAAGGCCATGGCATATAGTGAGGAATGGACCACGGTTGGCAAGGCTAGGCATATAGAGAGGAATGGACCACGGTTGCCAAGGTTGCGCAAGTTTTGGGCATTTTTTGCCCGGATATGCCCAAGTATGCCCCGATAGGCCCGTTACGCCCCGGTATGAACGCGTATGCCCGGATAGACTCGGTATGCCTTGGGATACATGCGTATGCCCTGATAGGCTTGGTACGCCCCGATATGCGCACGTGTGCCCCAGTAGGGCTCGGTATGCCCCGGTATGTACGCGTGTGCCCCGATAGGCCCGGTATGCCCCGATATGCACACGTGTGCCCCAATAGGGGTCGGTATGCCCCGGTAGGTACGCGTGTGCCCCGTAATGCACGTTTCGCAGATCTCCCCGCATGTCCCGCCCCTATATGTAATACTTACTTACTTACTTACTTTCTTTCTTGCTTGCTTGCTTGCTTGCAATGGTTGGGAGTGCCCGGCATGCCCCGCTGCAGAGACCAAGGGCGCAATGACTTGGCACCGCGGATGC
>NW_027518730.1:180000-187500 GCF_043159265.1 Tasmannia lanceolata | reverse complement strand
AGGCACCGGAATGCTTGGCCTTGGCTTGTCCTAGCAAGGCATTGCTGGGTTGGGCTCCCTTGGCCTTTTGGGCGCCTTGGACGATGTCTTGCGAAGACCATGGGCACAAGGCCATGGCATATGGTGAGGAAAGGACCACGGTTGCCAAGGTTAGGCACCGGAATGCTTGGCCTTGGCTTGCCCTAGCAGGGCATTGCTGGGTTGGGCTCCCTTGGCCTTTTGGGCGCCTTGGACGATGTCTTGCGAAGACCATGGGCACAAGGCCATGGCATATGGTGAGGAAAGGACCACGGTTGCCAAGGTTAGGCACCGGAATGCTTGGCCTTGGCTTGCCAAAGCAGGGCATTGCTGGGTTGGGCTCCCTTGGCCTTCCGGGCGCCTTGGACACTGTCTTGGGAAGACCATGGGCACAAGGCCATGGCATATGGTGGGGAATGGACCACGGTTGCCAAGGCTAGGCATATAGAGAGGAATCGCATTTTTGCCCGGATAGGCACCGGAATGCTTGGCCTTGGCTTGCCATAGCAGGGCATTGCTGGGTTGGGCTCCCTTGGCCTTCCGGGGGCCTTGGACGCTGTCTTGGGAAGACCATGGGCACAAGGCCATGGCATATAGTGAGGAATGGACCACGGTTGGCAAGGCTAGGCATATAGAGAGGAATGGACCACGGTTGCCAAGGTTGCGCAAGTTTTGGGCATTTTTTGCCCGGATATGCCCAAGTATGCCCCGATAGGCCCGTTACGCCCCGGTATGAACGCGTATGCCCGGATAGACTCGGTATGCCTTGGGATACATGCGTATGCCCCGATAGGCTTGGTACGCCCCGATATGCGCACGTGTGCCCCAGTAGGGCTCGGTATGCCCCGGTATGTACGCGTGTGCCCCGATAGGCCCGGTATGCCCCGATATGCACACGTGTGCCCCAATAGGGGTCGGTATGCCCCGGTAGGTACGCGTGTGCCCCGTAATGCACGTTTCGCAGATCTCCCCGCATGTCCCGCCCCTATATGTAATACTTACTTACTTACTTACTTTCTTTCTTGCTTGCTTGCTTGCTTGCAATGGTTGGGAGTGCCCGGCATGCCCCGCTGCAGAGACCAAGGGCGCAATGACTTGGCACCGCGGATGCCGGGACTCCGGCACTTCCCGTGGCACTGATGGTTGGTTCCAAAGACAAAAGGCCGTGCAAGGCCACCGCACCGCGGATGATTTTGCTCGTGCTGGCGCCGTTGTGTGGCCAAAGAACATGCGCGAATGCTCGTGTCGGAAGGGTTGGTGTCCTGGCCCCGCGGGTGTCACGAATGCTCGGTTGCGAAGACCATGGGACCAGAGCCATGGCACGTCGGATGATGGCTCCAGCTGGCGCCCCGGCACTTTCTGTGGCATTGATGCTCGGTTTCAAAGACAAACGTGCGCAGTGCCAGGGGACCGCGGATGACTGCTCGTGCTGGCCCCGTTGGGCGGCATTGATGGTCGGTTGCAAAGAAAATGCGCGATTGCTCGTGTCGGGGCCCGGCAAGCCAAGGCCAAGCGAGCCATGGCACGTCGGATGATGGCTCCAGCTGGCGCCCCGGCACTTTCTGTGGCATTGATGCTCGGTTTCAAAGACAAACGTGCGCAGGGCCAGGGGACCGCGGATGACTGCTCGTGCTGGCCCCGTTGGGCGGCATTGATTGGCGGTTGCAAAGAAAATGCGCGATTGCTCGTGTCGGGGCCTGGCAAGCCAAGGCCAAGCGAGCCATGGCAACGCGGATGATGGCTCGCTAGTGCTGGCGCCGTGCACAGTGGCCTCGCACACTCGCCCTGCACGCTTCCCTTGCACGCAGCCTTGCACACTAGCCTCGCATGCGAGCCTTGCACCCTAGCCATGCAAACTAGCCTTGCACGGTAGCCATGCACACAAGCCGTGCACATTAGCCATGCGCACAAGCCCCGCACACTAGCCTTGCGCACAACCCTTGCACACAAGCCATGCACTCGAGCAATGCACACAAGCCTTGCACTCAAGCAATGCACACAAGCCCTGGACACTAGCCTTGCACACGGGCCTGGCACACAAGCCTTGGGCACTAGCCTTGCGCACTAGCGTTCCACATGAGCCTTGCACACTAGCCTTGGACACTAGCCTTGCACACAGGCCTTGCACACTAGGCATGCTTGGGCGAGCTGATCCCGCATCAAGTCGACGGGTCTAGGCATTCTTGGGCGCAGATCCCGCATCGTCTCGTCGCGTCTGGGCGCAAACACGTCGCGTCTCGTTGCGTCTTCAGAAGTCGTCGCTAACAGCACCTTTGGTTGCCACTGGTGGTTAGGCTGGTTGGTTGCGCAAACCCTATAGGAGGGTGGCATGCTGGTGGGCGTTTTTGCCCGGATAGGCACTAGAATGTGCAGATTTTGGGCGTTTTTGCCTGGATAGGCTAAGGAATGGGCATGCTTTGGGCGTTTTTGCCCGGATAGGCACCGGAATGCTTGGCCTTGGCTTGTCCTAGCAAGGCATTGCTGGGTTGGGCTCCCTTGGCCTTTTGGGCGCCTTGGACGATGTCTTGCGAAGACCATGGGCACAAGGCCATGGCATATGGTGAGGAAAGGACCACGGTTGCCAAGGTTAGGCACCGGAATGCTTGGCCTTGGCTTGCCAAAGCAGGGCATTGCTGGGTTGGGCTCCCTTGGCCTTCCGGGCGCCTTGGACACTGTCTTGGGAAGACCATGGGCACAAGGCCATGGCATATGGTGGGGAATGGACCACGGTTGCCAAGGCTAGGCATATAGAGAGGAATTGCATTTTTGCCCGGATAGGCACCGGAATGCTTGGCCTTGGCTTGCCATAGCAGGGCATTGCTGGGTTGGGCTCCCTTGGCCTTCCGGGGGCCTTGGACGCTGTCTTGGGAAGACCATGGGCACAAGGCCATGGCATATAGTGAGGAATGGACCACGGTTGGCAAGGCTAGGCATATAGAGAGGAATGGACCACGGTTGCCAAGGTTGCGCAAGTTTTGGGCATTTTTTGCCCGGATATGCCCAAGTATGCCCCGATAGGCCCGTTACGCCCCGGTATGAACGCGTATGCCCGGATAGACTCGGTATGCCTTGGGATACATGCGTATGCCCCGATAGGCTTGGTACGCCCCGATATGCGCACGTGTGCCCCAGTAGGGCTCGGTATGCCCCGGTATGTACGCGTGTGCCCCGATAGGCCCGGTATGCCCCGATATGCACACGTGTGCCCCAATAGGGGTCGGTATGCCCCGGTAGGTACGCGTGTGCCCCGTAATGCACGTTTCGCAGATCTCCCCGCATGTCCCGCCCCTATATGTAATACTTACTTACTTACTTACTTTCTTTCTTGCTTGCTTGCTTGCTTGCAATGGTTGGGAGTGCCCGGCATGCCCCGCTGCAGAGACCAAGGGCGCAATGACTTGGCACCGCGGATGCCGGGACTCCGGCACTTCCCGTGGCACTGATGGTTGGTTCCAAAGACAAAAGGCCGTGCAAGGCCACCGCACCGCGGATGATTTTGCTCGTGCTGGCGCCGTTGTGTGGCCAAAGAACATGCGCGAATGCTCGTGTCGGAAGGGTTGGTGTCCTGGCCCCGCGGGTGTCACGAATGCTCGGTTGCGAAGACCATGGGACCAGAGCCATGGCACGTCGGATGATGGCTCCAGCTGGCGCCCCGGCACTTTCTGTGGCATTGATGCTCGGTTTCAAAGACAAACGTGCGCAGGGCCAGGGGACCGCGGATGACTGCTCGTGCTGGCCCCGTTGGGCAGCATTGATGGTCGGTTGCAAAGAAAATGCGCGATTGCTCGTGTCGGGGCCCGGCAAGCCAAGGCCAAGCGAGCCATGGCACGTCGGATGATGGCTCCAGCTGGCGCCCCGGCACTTTCTGTGGCATTGATGCTCGGTTTCAAAGACAAACGTGCGCAGGGCCAGGGGACCGCGGATGACTGCTCGTGCTGGCCCCGTTGGGCGGCATTGATGGTCGGTTGCAAAGAAAATGCGCGATTGCTCGTGTCGGGGCCTGGCAAGCCAAGGCCAAGCGAGCCATGGCAACGCGGATGATGGCTCGCTAGTGCTGGCGCCGTGCACAGTGGCCTCGCACACTCGCCCTGCACGCTTCCCTTGCACGCAGCCTTGCACACTAGCCTCGCATGCGAGCCTTGCACCCTAGCCATGCAAACTAGCCTTGCACGGTAGCCATGCACACAAGCCGTGCACATTAGCCATGCGCACAAGCCCCGCACACTAGCCTTGCGCACAACCCTTGCACACAAGCCATGCACTCGAGCAATGCACACAAGCCTTGCACTCAAGCAATGCACACAAGCCCTGGACACTAGCCTTGCACACGGGCCTGGCACACAAGCCTTGGGCACTAGCCTTGCGCACTAGCGTTCCACATGAGCCTTGCACACTAGCCTTGGACACTAGCCTTGCACACAGGCCTTGCACACTAGGCATGCTTGGGCGAGCTGATCCCGCATCAAGTCGACGGGTCTAGGCATTCTTGGGCGCAGATCCCGCATCGTCTCGTCGCGTCTGGGCGCAAACACGTCGCGTCTCGTTGCGTCTTCAGAAGTCGTCGCTAACAGCACCTTTGGTTGCCACTGGTGGTTAGGCTGGTTGGTTGCGCAAACCCTATAGGAGGGTGGCATGCTGGTGGGCGTTTTTGCCCGGATAGGCACTAGAATGTGCAGATTTTGGGCGTTTTTGCCTGGATAGGCTAAGGAATGGGCATGCTTTGGGCGTTTTTGCCCGGATAGGCACCGGAATGCTTGGCCTTGGCTTGTCCTAGCAAGGCATTGCTGGGTTGGGCTCCCTTGGCCTTTTGGGCGCCTTGGACGATGTCTTGCGAAGACCATGGGCACAAGGCCATGGCATATGGTGAGGAAAGGACCACGGTTGCCAAGGTTAGGCACCGGAATGCTTGGCCTTGGCTTGCCAAAGCAGGGCATTGCTGGGTTGGGCTCCCTTGGCCTTCCGGGCGCCTTGGACGCTGTCTTGGGAAGACCATGGGCACAAGGCCATGGCATATAGTGAGGAATGGACCACGGTTGGCAAGGCTAGGCATATAGAGAGGAATGGACCACGGTTGCCAAGGTTGCGCAAGTTTTGGGCATTTTTTGCCCGGATATGCCCAAGTATGCCCCGATAGGCCCGTTACGCCCCGGTATGAACGCGTATGCCCGGATAGACTCGGTATGCCTTGGGATACATGCGTATGCCCTGATAGGCTTGGTACGCCCCGATATGCGCACGTGTGCCCCAGTAGGGCTCGGTATGCCCCGGTATGTACGCGTGTGCCCCGATAGGCCCGGTATGCCCCGATATGCACACGTGTGCCCCAATAGGGGTCGGTATGCCCCGGTAGGTACGCGTGTGCCCCGTAATGCACGTTTCGCAGATCTCCCCGCATGTCCCGCCCCTATATGTAATACTTACTTACTTACTTACTTTCTTTCTTGCTTGCTTGCTTGCTTGCAATGGTTGGGAGTGCCCGGCATGCCCCGCTGCAGAGACCAAGGGCGCAATGACTTGGCACCGCGGATGCCGGGACTCCGGCACTTCCCGTGGCACTGATGGTTGGTTCCAAAGACAAAAGGCCGTGCAAGGCCACCGCACCGCGGATGATTTTGCTCGTGCTGGCGCCGTTGTGTGGCCAAAGAACATGCGCGAATGCTCGTGTCGGAAGGGTTGGTGTCCTGGCCCCGCGGGTGTCACGAATGCTCGGTTGCGAAGACCATGGGACCAGAGCCATGGCACGTCGGATGATGGCTCCAGCTGGCGCCCCGGCACTTTCTGTGGCATTGATGCTCGGTTTCAAAGACAAACGTGCGCAGGGCCAGGGGACCGCGGATGACTGCTCGTGCTGGCCCCGTTGGGCGGCATTGATGGTCGGTTGCAAAGAAAATGCGCGATTGCTCGTGTCGGGGCCTGGCAAGCCAAGGCCAAGCGAGCCATGGCAACGCGGATGATGGCTCCAGCTGGCGCCCCGGCACTTTCTGTGGCATTGATGCTCGGTTTCGAAGACAAACGTGCGCAGGGCCAGGGGACCGCGGAGGACTGCTCGTGCTGGCCCCGTTGGGCGGCATTGATGGTGTGTTGCAGAGAGCATGTGCGATTGCAAGTGTCGGCCGGGTTTGGGTTCCCTTGGGCTTTCGGGTGCCTTGGACGCTGTCTTGCGAAGACCATGGGCACAAGGCCCCGTCCTGGCCCCTTGTTCGATTCGCTCTCGTCTTGCGCTTGCTTCCAAGGTCCTCCATGACCTTCCCCATGGCCTTGCTAGATCCCCCCCATGACGCATGACCTCTGTCCGTTGATTGGTTTTGAGTGCACACCATGCCCGGCTTGGCACCGTGTTGTCGCGTGAGTGGCATTTGGATCGTGCATGCTGGTGGGCTACCTGCCAATGCGCACAAGCCTTGCACACTAGCCTTGCGCACGAGCCTTGCACAAAAGCCTTGGACACAAGCCTTGCGCACAAGCCATGCGCACAAGCCTTGGACGCTAGCCTTGCACACAAGCCATGCATACAAGCCTTGCTCACAAGCCTTGGGCACTGGCCCATCGCAGTAGCCTTGCACACAAGCCTTGCGCACTAGCTTTGGGCACGAGCCTTGCGCACTTGCCTTGGGCACTAGCCTTGCACACAACCCTTGGGAACTAGCCTTGCGCACCAGCCTTGCCCACAAGCCTTGCACACCAGCCTTGCACACTAGCCTTGCATACAAGCCTTGCACACTAGCCTTGCACACAGGCCATGCTCACTAGCCTTGGGCACTAGCCTTGCACACAGACCTTGGGCACTAGCCTTGCGCACTAGCCTTGCCCACGAGCCTTGCACACTAGCCTTGCACGCAGGCCTTGCACGCTAGGCATGCTTGGGCCAGCAGCTCCCGCATCAAGTCGGCGGGTGTAGGCACGGTTGGGCGCAGATCCCGCATCGCCTCGTCGCGTCTGGGCGCAAACCCGTCGCGTCTCGTTGCGTCTTCAGAAGTCGTCGCTAACAGCACCTTTGGTTGCCACTGGTGGTTAGGCGGGTTGGTTGCGCAAACCCTATAGGAGGGTGGCATGCTGCGGGGCGCTGGAATGCGCAGGCTTAGGGCGTTTTTGCCCGGATAGGCACTGGAATGTGCTGGTTTTGGGCGTTTTTGCCTGGATAGGCTAAGGAATGGGCATGCTTTGGGCGTTTTCCCCGGATAGGCACTGGAATGGGCTGGTTTTGGGCGTTTTTGCCTGGATAGGCTAACGAATGGGGCATGCTTTGGGCGTTTTTGCCCGGGTAGGCACTGGAATGCCTGGCCTTGGCTGGGCATTGCTGGGTTGGGCTCCCTTGGCCTTTCAGGCGCCTTGGATGCTGTCTTGTGAAGACCATGGGCACAAGGCCATGGCATATAGTGGGGAATGGACCATGGTTGCCAAGGTTAGGCAATATAGAGGGCGGTGGGCGAGTAGGCCATGGCGTCACTTGTTTGCCCGTGTTTGCTCCCTTTGTGCGTTGTT
>NW_027518730.1:167500-170000 GCF_043159265.1 Tasmannia lanceolata | reverse complement strand
ACAACCCTTGCACACAAGCCATGCACTCGAGCAATGCACACAAGCCTTGCACTCAAGCAATGCACACAAGCCCTGGACACTAGCCTTGCACACGGGCCTGGCACACAAGCCTTGGGCACTAGCCTTGCGCACTAGCGTTCCACATGAGCCTTGCACACTAGCCTTGGACACTAGCCTTGCACACAGGCCTTGCACACTAGGCATGCTTGGGCGAGCTGATCCCGCATCAAGTCGACGGGTCTAGGCATTCTTGGGCGCAGATCCCGCATCGTCTCGTCGCGTCTGGGCGCAAACACGTCGCGTCTCGTTGCGTCTTCAGAAGTCGTCGCTAACAGCACCTTTGGTTGCCACTGGTGGTTAGGCTGGTTGGTTGCGCAAACCCTATAGGAGGGTGGCATGCTGGTGGGCGTTTTTGCCCGGATAGGCACTAGAATGTGCAGATTTTGGGCGTTTTTGCCTGGATAGGCTAAGGAATGGGCATGCTTTGGGCGTTTTTGCCCGGATAGGCACCGGAATGCTTGGCCTTGGCTTGTCCTAGCAAGGCATTGCTGGGTTGGGCTCCCTTGGCCTTTTGGGCGCCTTGGACGATGTCTTGCGAAGACCATGGGCACAAGGCCATGGCATATGGTGAGGAAAGGACCACGGTTGCCAAGGTTAGGCACCGGAATGCTTGGCCTTGGCTTGCCAAAGCAGGGCATTGCTGGGTTGGGCTCCCTTGGCCTTCCGGGCGCCTTGGACACTGTCTTGGGAAGACCATGGGCACAAGGCCATGGCATATGGTGGGGAATGGACCACGGTTGCCAAGGCTAGGCATATAGAGAGGAATTGCATTTTTGCCCGGATAGGCACCGGAATGCTTGGCCTTGGCTTGCCATAGCAGGGCATTGCTGGGTTGGGCTCCCTTGGCCTTCCGGGGGCCTTGGACGCTGTCTTGGGAAGACCATGGGCACAAGGCCATGGCATATAGTGAGGAATGGACCACGGTTGGCAAGGCTAGGCATATAGAGAGGAATGGACCACGGTTGCCAAGGTTGCGCAAGTTTTGGGCATTTTTTGCCCGGATATGCCCAAGTATGCCCCGATAGGCCCGTTACGCCCCGGTATGAACGCGTATGCCCGGATAGACTCGGTATGCCTTGGGATACATGCGTATGCCCCGATAGGCTTGGTACGCCCCGATATGCGCACGTGTGCCCCAGTAGGGCTCGGTATGCCCCGGTATGTACGCGTGTGCCCCGATAGGCCCGGTATGCCCCGATATGCACACGTGTGCCCCAATAGGGGTCGGTATGCCCCGGTAGGTACGCGTGTGCCCCGTAATGCACGTTTCGCAGATCTCCCCGCATGTCCCGCCCCTATATGTAATACTTACTTACTTACTTACTTTCTTTCTTGCTTGCTTGCTTGCTTGCAATGGTTGGGAGTGCCCGGCATGCCCCGCTGCAGAGACCAAGGGCGCAATGACTTGGCACCGCGGATGCCGGGACTCCGGCACTTCCCGTGGCACTGATGGTTGGTTCCAAAGACAAAAGGCCGTGCAAGGCCACCGCACCGCGGATGATTTTGCTCGTGCTGGCGCCGTTGTGTGGCCAAAGAACATGCGCGAATGCTCGTGTCGGAAGGGTTGGTGTCCTGGCCCCGCGGGTGTCACGAATGCTCGGTTGCGAAGACCATGGGACCAGAGCCATGGCACGTCGGATGATGGCTCCAGCTGGCGCCCCGGCACTTTCTGTGGCATTGATGCTCGGTTTCAAAGACAAACGTGCGCAGGGCCAGGGGACCGCGGATGACTGCTCGTGCTGGCCCCGTTGGGCGGCATTGATGGTCGGTTGCAAAGAAAATGCGCGATTGCTCGTGTCGGGGCCTGGCAAGCCAAGGCCAAGCGAGCCATGGCAACGCGGATGATGGCTCCAGCTGGCGCCCCGGCACTTTCTGTGGCATTGATGCTCGGTTTCGAAGACAAACGTGCGCAGGGCCAGGGGACCGCGGAGGACTGCTCGTGCTGGCCCCGTTGGGCGGCATTGATGGTGTGTTGCAGAGAGCATGTGCGATTGCAAGTGTCGGCCGGGTTTGGGTTCCCTTGGGCTTTCGGGTGCCTTGGACGCTGTCTTGCGAAGACCATGGGCACAAGGCCCCGTCCTGGCCCCTTGTTCGATTCGCTCTCGTCTTGCGCTTGCTTCCAAGGTCCTCCATGACCTTCCCCATGGCCTTGCTAGATCCCCCCCATGACGCATGACCTCTGTCCGTTGATTGGTTTTGAGTGCACACCATGCCCGGCTTGGCACCGTGTTGTCGCGTGAGTGGCATTTGGATCGTGCATGCTGGTGGGCTACCTGCCAATGCGCACAAGCCTTGCACACTAGCCTTGCGCACGAGCCTTGCACAAAAGCCTTGGACACAAGCCTTGCGCACAAGCCATGCGCACAAGCCTTGGACGCTAGCCTTGCACACAAGCCATGCATACAAGCCTTGCTCACAAGCCTTGGGCACTGGCCCATCG
>NW_027518730.1:155000-157500 GCF_043159265.1 Tasmannia lanceolata | reverse complement strand
GCCCCTATATGTAATACTTACTTACTTACTTACTTTCTTTCTTGCTTGCTTGCTTGCTTGCAATGGTTGGGAGTGCCCGGCATGCCCCGCTGCAGAGACCAAGGGCGCAATGACTTGGCACCGCGGATGCCGGGACTCCGGCACTTCCCGTGGCACTGATGGTTGGTTCCAAAGACAAAAGGCCGTGCAAGGCCACCGCACCGCGGATGATTTTGCTCGTGCTGGCGCCGTTGTGTGGCCAAAGAACATGCGCGAATGCTCGTGTCGGAAGGGTTGGTGTCCTGGCCCCGCGGGTGTCACGAATGCTCGGTTGCGAAGACCATGGGACCAGAGCCATGGCACGTCGGATGATGGCTCCAGCTGGCGCCCCGGCACTTTCTGTGGCATTGATGCTCGGTTTCAAAGACAAACGTGCGCAGGGCCAGGGGACCGCGGATGACTGCTCGTGCTGGCCCCGTTGGGCGGCATTGATGGTCGGTTGCAAAGAAAATGCGCGATTGCTCGTGTCGGGGCCCGGCAAGCCAAGGCCAAGCGAGCCATGGCACGTCGGATGATGGCTCCAGCTGGCGCCCCGGCACTTTCTGTGGCATTGATGCTCGGTTTCAAAGACAAACGTGCGCAGGGCCAGGGGACCGCGGAGGACTGCTCGTGCTGGCCCCGTTGGGCGGCATTGATGGTCGGTTGCAAAGAAAATGCGCGATTGCTCGTGTCGGGGCCTGGCAAGCCAAGGCCAAGCGAGCCATGGCAACGCGGATGATGGCTCGCTAGTGCTGGCGCCGTGCACAGTGGCCTCGCACACTCGCCCTGCACGCTTCCCTTGCACGCAGCCTTGCACACTAGCCTCGCATGCGAGCCTTGCACCCTAGCCATGCAAACTAGCCTTGCACGGTAGCCATGCACACAAGCCGTGCACATTAGCCATGCGCACAAGCCCCGCACACTAGCCTTGCGCACAACCCTTGCACACAAGCCATGCACTCGAGCAATGCACACAAGCCTTGCACTCAAGCAATGCACACAAGCCCTGGACACTAGCCTTGCACACGGGCCTGGCACACAAGCCTTGGGCACTAGCCTTGCGCACTAGCGTTCCACATGAGCCTTGCACACTAGCCTTGGACACTAGCCTTGCACACAGGCCTTGCACACTAGGCATGCTTGGGCGAGCTGATCCCGCATCAAGTCGACGGGTCTAGGCATTCTTGGGCGCAGATCCCGCATCGTCTCGTCGCGTCTGGGCGCAAACACGTCGCGTCTCGTTGCGTCTTCAGAAGTCGTCGCTAACAGCACCTTTGGTTGCCACTGGTGGTTAGGCTGGTTGGTTGCGCAAACCCTATAGGAGGGTGGCATGCTGGTGGGCGTTTTTGCCCGGATAGGCACTAGAATGTGCAGATTTTGGGCGTTTTTGCCTGGATAGGCTAAGGAATGGGCATGCTTTGGGCGTTTTTGCCCGGATAGGCACCGGAATGCTTGGCCTTGGCTTGTCCTAGCAAGGCATTGCTGGGTTGGGCTCCCTTGGCCTTTTGGGCGCCTTGGACGATGTCTTGCGAAGACCATGGGCACAAGGCCATGGCATATGGTGAGGAAAGGACCACGGTTGCCAAGGTTAGGCACCGGAATGCTTGGCCTTGGCTTGCCAAAGCAGGGCATTGCTGGGTTGGGCTCCCTTGGCCTTCCGGGCGCCTTGGACACTGTCTTGGGAAGACCATGGGCACAAGGCCATGGCATATGGTGGGGAATGGACCACGGTTGCCAAGGCTAGGCATATAGAGAGGAATTGCATTTTTGCCCGGATAGGCACCGGAATGCTTGGCCTTGGCTTGCCATAGCAGGGCATTGCTGGGTTGGGCTCCCTTGGCCTTCCGGGGGCCTTGGACGCTGTCTTGGGAAGACCATGGGCACAAGGCCATGGCATATAGTGAGGAATGGACCACGGTTGGCAAGGCTAGGCATATAGAGAGGAATGGACCACGGTTGCCAAGGTTGCGCAAGTTTTGGGCATTTTTTGCCCGGATATGCCCAAGTATGCCCCGATAGGCCCGTTACGCCCCGGTATGAACGCGTATGCCCGGATAGACTCGGTATGCCTTGGGATACATGCGTATGCCCCGATAGGCTTGGTACGCCCCGATATGCGCACGTGTGCCCCAGTAGGGCTCGGTATGCCCCGGTATGTACGCGTGTGCCCCGATAGGCCCGGTATGCCCCGATATGCACACGTGTGCCCCAATAGGGGTCGGTATGCCCCGGTAGGTACGCGTGTGCCCCGTAATGCACGTTTCGCAGATCTCCCCGCATGTCCCGCCCCTATATGTAATACTTACTTACTTACTTACTTTCTTTCTTGCTTGCTTGCTTGCTTGCAATGGTTGGGAGTGCCCGGCATGCCCCGCTGCAGAGACCAAGGGCGCAATGACTTGGCACCGCGGATGCCGGGACTCCGGCACTTCCCGTGGCACTGATGGTTGGTTCCAAAGACAAAAGGCCGTGCAAGGCCACC